>NW_026129295.1:0-25863 GCF_022985175.1 Labeo rohita
ACATAGTAACACCCCAGAAACCACATTGAGTGTCTTAGCAACTGCATAGCAACCACCCAAGTACCTTGACAACAACATAGCAACTCCCTAGCAACCACCCTGAGTACATTGGCAACTACATAGCAACACTTTTTTGACTGTCTGAATGTGTGTGTGCGTGTGTCTGTGTGTGTTTTCTAGTGTGGATCATGGAGAAGAATCCAGGATTACAGCAGGACTGAAGAAATGTACGTCTACAAACACAAACACACACACACACACACACACACAGCTGTAGTGATTGTTGTTGAGTTATAAATGTGTCTGTTCTTGTGTTCAGATGCCTGTTTTCTCACACTGGATCCAAACACAGTAAACAAATATCTCAGTCTGTCTGAGGAGAACAGAAAGGTGGCATATGTGGACAAGAAACAGTCATATCCTGATCATCCAGACAGATTTAATGATGTGTGTCAGGTGTTGTGTAGAGAGAGTGTGTGTGGACGCTGTTACTGGGAGATTGAGTGCAGTGGAGATGATGTGTTTATATCAGTGTCATATAAGAGCATCAGCAGGAAGGGATGGGGTGTTGAGTGTTTGTTTGGATCTAATGATCAGTCCTGGAGTTTGTTCTGTTCTCGCTCCAGTTACTCATTCAGACACAATAACATACAGACTAAACTCCCTGTGAAGCCCATCAGTCGTAGAGTAGGAGTGTATGTGGATGTGAGTGCAGGAACTCTGTCCTTCTACAGCGTCTCTGACACAATGAGTCTCATCCACACAGAACAGACCACATTCACTCAGACGCTCTATCCTGGGTTTAATATTGATTATTGGTCATCAGTGAAACTGTGTTGATGAATCAGAATAGACTGATGAGAGATTCTACCCATAATGCTTTGAGCTGATGATGAATCAGTAAGAGTGAGATGTTACTGAGTCTCTTCATGACATTAATACTGCAGCTCAACTTCTGTCACTCAAATAACAGAATAAATGTGTCAGAAATCACCATATAGACAGAAACATCAGTGTGTGTATTTGTGATTTTATTGTTGTGTCTCATCAATAATTCATTTTATTACAAATTGTAAAAATGTCACAATCATGATTGATGAAGAACATGTAATTAATTTCTCTATTGTTTGTACAGAAATAATAAAACTATGAAAAATCAACTTGAGATTTTAATTGATGTTTGTATCATGAATATAATCGATTCCTTACAAGACTGAAATGAGTTTCTGACATTATAAAATATGACATTAATCACAACATTTAATAAAATATTTTATTGTAACTACAGTAAAGCTGTATTAAATGATTAAGATTTTTTTAATAAGTGAAAGAATCTGTCCAAATACATTTTAAAATATTTTCTGAGATTCATGTTTTAATCACAGTGTATTTATAGACAAAAATCATATTTTTGATTTATTGTTTTTATTTACTTTTTGTATATTGAATTGAACAAGTATTATATTATAGATATAATGCAAACATTACTTCAGCTGACATATTTGTATCAACACTTTTTATTAATTTTAATTATTTCAAATTCAATTATTGCTATTATAACAAATCAATAAAATATGTTATGATTGTAGGGTTTTAGGTCAATTTAAGTGATTCCAAAGGATTCGGAATCAACTTGATTAACTGATTCAAAGTTAGTAATTTACACTTTTATCAACTGTTCGTCCACCGAACGTTCAACTTAGGATATTTTACCATCTCTGGATGTTTATATTATTCCCGTGGCCATCGGATTATAATATAAACCAAAAATATTCACTCGTTATGAGCTAGGTAGCAACATCTAGGCACAGGCAATAGCGTGATGAACAGAAAAACAAGACAATGTTCTTTTCAATGAGGCAAGAATTTATTGAACTACTCTAAGATACATGAACTAAACGACTAAACTGACACACACACACACACACACACACATGCATACGGTTCAAGGAATGAGAGTCTATGGAGTTTGAAGGGAATCCCAAAACTACTAGTATCTGCTACGAGTTCTTAAATTGCAACCTGAGAAAACCATAAAAGCAGAGATTTATCTTTTACCCAGCAAACACAGAACGTTCCCCTAACATTCCCCTATGGTTCCGTTTGGTTATTTTTTTTGGGAACCAAATGAGAATGTTCTAGGAATGTTCCCTGTAGGTTCTTTTTTTAATAACCTACAGGGAACATTCCCAGAACGTTCCCTGCAGGTTATTTTTTGGTTTAATTTTATAACCTTCAGAGAACGTTCCCAGAATGTTCCCTGCAGGTTATTTTTAGATTGAATTTTTACATTTTTATTTTTTAGTTTCATTTTATAACCTAAAAAGAACCTTCCCAGAACTATCCCTGCAGGTAATTTTTAGGTTTTATTTTTATAACCTACAGGGAACATTCTATTTACGTTAAGAAAACTTTCCTGGCTAACCAATAGGGAACGTTCTTGGGAATGTCCTGGGAACCAAAAATTGTTAGCTGGGTAGCCGCTTAAGGAAATTTAGCACCAGTTCAGCAAGAGATTAAGGAGACCTTGTTTTACTTGCGTTCGGGTTTTCCTTGGTGGGCTCGTCTTAGCGGAGGGGATCACGCCACTTCTGATTGGTTGCTTGGTTCTTTGGATGACGTCTTTGGGAAGTCTTTGGTGGTGATTGGTCAGTTGGAGAGCTGCGTAGGTTACAGTAAACACACCAAGCATATAAGAGCATATAGAACATATAATTATGGGTTATTTGCGCTACTAGTAGTAGAGATAAATGATTGTCTTTAGGATTGTGGGTATAAGTTTGTGTGTTCTTTGTTGGAGGGAAAGAACATTTGCCGTATCTGAGATGGGAAGAAAGGAATGCTGAGTGTCACCCTGCGGGTGAGACGTGTCAATGTAAATCTGTCTTTCATGTTTGTCCGATTGCCAATTTATGCATTGTTGGTCAGCAGTTGCCCCGGCCATCTGTTTTGAGATGGCCTCAGAAGAGAGGAGGAGATTCCTCTTATCACTATTTTATCGTTCCTTTGGTACTTGTGAGGGTCTGGCTGATCACTTTCTCTTCCTGTGTCTCTTCCTATATCAGCAGACCGGTCAAGGAGCACCATTAACCATGTGGTTTGCACGGGGGTGTTTTGTCCCCTGGGGAGATAACGCAGGATTGATCCAGACAAGGAGGTGTTATTGTAGGGATCAGAAGATTTTAATACTCTCTTGAGAGTTTGCAGGGATGGCTGTAAATGAAGTTTATTATTCATGCTGGTTGGAGGGGGCAGCCAGGATTCTCCTGGAATGTTGTGATGCTGTCTCTCTTTTGGCGACTGGTTCGATAGAGGCCTTACATGATTATAATAATACTCCTGTGCTCTTAAATAAACAGTATGTGTGCATGTATGTAATAATGCATTTATTAATAATAATAACAATAATAAATATTAATTTTATATAAGTAAAACAAACTATGAATATTACAATAATCATATCATAAAAAGACATAAAAAGCATTTTAATAATAAAATAATTTTGTCTATTTTTATAATGTAAATTATAATAAATATAATAAAAAAGTAATAAAATAATAAGAAAGCAATAATAATAACGAAATCATCAATAATATTAATTATAATTTGATTATTAAAATTACAAAAACAAAACTTAATGCAGTAATATTACTTCAATATTTTCTTTAATGAAAAGTCAATAGATATCTTCTTTTTTATTCAGTAAAAGCCAAAATATTATTTAATATAAGATGATAATAAAATAAAGCGGTTGTAATTGCAATAATAATATTGTAATATTATTGTAATATAAGTAAAAACTCAATATTCATTAATAATAATAATAATAATAATAATAATAATAATGAGAATTTAAATACAGATTTTTTTTTACTTACAACTACAAATTTTATGGATTTGTTATCATTTAAATAGTATTTAGCAAAGCTCTAATTATTATTATTATTAATATTATGATTATTGTTGTTGTTGTTGATTTGTTCTAATTTTTGTATTAAAGAAAAAACAATTTTACAATACTATTTTAGACATTATTATTGTCACAGACTCACACACACATACACAATGCAGGATGAGACGAGAGATGAGTAACAGTTCAATCCAGTCGTTTATTAAAACGATCTTCACATAATAACATAATAACACAATGGTATGAAAAACATGAAGCCTTAACTGTAGTGTGTGAGTCAGATCAAAGTCCATGCGAGAGCCACAGCGAAGGGAAGGGAAGGGAAGGGAAGGGAAGGGAAGGGAAGGGAAGGGAAAGCACATGTAGCAAACACTGGATCCAGGAGAGAACGCACAGCATGTGAACAGTAGACCAGACAAAGTGTGAGTGCAAGCAAGGTCCTTAAGTAGGGCGTGGCTCAACGAGGTGCAGGTGTAGACAATCAGTACTCGGGTGATGATGAACGTGTGGGTGGTGCTTGAGGAGGTGTGTCAGATGGAGGTGGCTGTGGTGAATGCCTGACAATTATTGCATTATTAAATACTCGCTTTTTATTTTACAGAACAGTTGGATTATTGCAATTGTAATTTTTTCTCATGTTAAATTGATTAAAATGAAAAAAGTTTAGTTATTATTATTATTATTATTATTATTATTAAATACTGAAATTTTATTTTACAGTGCAATATGTAACAGTAATTTAAGAGTTTTTATTTATTTGCGTAACTGGTATATTTACAATAAAGTAGAAATAATATTTTATATAGTATTACTAAAAATTGCAATAATAATAACAATAATAATGATAATAATAATTGATGTTGATGTACATATTGCAATTACAAAATAATTTGTTTTAATGCTTTTAATAATAAAATATAATAATAATAATAATAATAATAAATATAGCTGCAAGCAGCAATTACCGGGGTTCGAGCATTGTTAAGGCCTTTGAGGTTGTATAATGCAACCTGAATGTATGGCTGACACTGAAGCACATCGAAAATGGACAGTAAACTCACAGACACACACACACAGAAACACACAATGAAATAGTTAAAATATTATATTAATACAAACACAGACAAACACACAAACAGAAATGAAATGGTTAAACTATTATATTAATACAAACACAGACACACACAAACGCACGCGCACACACACACACACATACACACACACACACACACACACAGCTGTAGTGATTGTTGTTGTGTTATAAATGTGTCTGTTCTTGTGTTCAGATGCCTGTTTTCTCACACTGGATCCAAACACAGCACACAATGAACTCAGTCTGTCTGAGGAGAACAGAAAGGTGACATGGGTGGAAGAGTATCAGTCGTATCCTGATCATCCACACAGATTTGATGTGTGGTATCAGGTGTTGTGTAGAGAGAGTGTGTGTGGACACTGTTACTGGGAGATTGAGTGCAGTGGACGTTATAGTCCGTATATATCAGTGTCATATAAGAGCATCAGCAGGAAGGGACGGGGTATTGAGTGTTTGTTTGGATATAATGATCAGTCCTGGACTTTGATCTGCTGTCACTCCGGTTTCTCATTCACACACAATAACATAGAGACTGATCTCCCTGTGAAGCCCATCAGTCGTAGAATAGGAGTGTATGTGGATGTGAGTGCAGGAACTTTGTCCTTCTACAGCAACTCTGACACAATGAGTCTCATCCACACAGAACAGATCACATTCACTCAGACGCTCTATCCTGGGTTTATGGTTTATAAAAAAACGTCAGTGAAACTGTGTTGTTGAATCAGAATAGAATAATGAGAGATTTTACCCATCATGCTTTGAGCTGCTGATGAATCAGTAACAGTGAGATGTTATTGAGTCTCTTTATGACATTAATACTGCAGCTCAACTTCTGTCACTCAAATAACAGAATAAATGTGTGTCAGAAATCACCATATAGACAGTAAGATCACTGTGTGGGTCTATATTTGTTTTTATTGTCGTGTCTCATCAGTCATTTGTTTTATTAGTGCTAAAAATGTAAAAATGTCAGTCATGATTGATGAAGATTATGTAATTAATTCATCTCTGGTTTTTGTGCAGAAATAATAAAATGATGAATCAAGTTGAGATCAGATTTTAACTGATGTTTGTATCATGAATATAATCGATTCCTCACAAGACTGAAATGAGTTTCTGACATTAATCATTAATCACAGAATTTAATAAAATATATTATTGTAACTACAGTAAAGCTGTATTAAATTATGGGATCTCTTTAAATAAAGATGTCAAAATATATTTTAAAATATTTTTAAAGAGTTTTAAAGTTAATGTTTTAATCACAATATATTTAGAAAAAAATCCTATTTTTTATTTATTATTTTTATTAATTGTTATTATTTTTAATTGATTTAAACAAGTATTACCTTAGATATAATGCAAACATTACTTCAGCTGACATATCTGTATCAACACTTTTTATGAACATTTCAACAAACAACATACAACAAACAAACAATGCCCATCTTTTACAATGTTAGTGAAAAGAAGGAAAAAAAAGTGCATTATTGCATACCAAAACTCAAAATATTGCTTAACAAGACATCAATATAATCCAGGTATGGAGTCCAAACTTGAGGAAAAGCTTCAGTAGACATATGAATAAGACAAGTTAAAAATTCTAAGGGAATTATTTCCTTAATAATCTTGTGGCATCCTTTCAAAGATGGGGGTTTGTCACTGATCCAAGTTAACAATATATTTTTTCTGGCAGCAAAGGCTAGAATATCAAATAAATGTCTGTTGAATTTGTTCCGCAATTGTCCAACTGGAAGACCTAAAATCAAAGACAATGGGTCCAACTGTAGCTCAAGTCCAAACATACAGCTCATACAAACAATAACTTTTGACCAAATAAGCTCTAATAACAGGACAGTTCCATAATAAATGGCTATAATCTCCCACCTCCACCTTACATTTAACGCATAATGGTGAATTGCTTGAGTCAAACTTGCTTCTAAGGGGTGTAATATGCAATCTATGCACAATCCTAAGTTGAATAGCTTTGGCCCTATTGCAAATCTTATTTGCCTGAGCCAGACCAGTTCTCATTCCTCCTAATGGTCAATTGGAGCTCCCCCTCCCGTAATCTTCTAAGCTCCTGGGTGTTCATCACTTCATATGAACAAAGACTGATATAAAAATACGAAATCTGCTTACACGACAGGGGATTCAGCAAAATCTTCTCTATAACTGACATGGAGGAGTGTAGCGATTTTAGCTCAAAGGGAAATGTATATAAATAATTACAATTAATTATGATTAATTACAATTACTTATATCAGCTGCCAGTAGTAACTGTAGCCGAATTAATTTTCCATCAACTAATCTGTTCGCCCAGCGAACATTCAGTATAATTTTTATATCAACTATAAGAAGTGATATTTTCTTAGCCACAGAAAATAACTTTCTTAAAGTACCATTTCATTAGAGCACGTAGCTTGAATCGGAATCGTAAAGGGACATTAATTTGCAAGGCAGAATCAGAATCAAAACTCATGCAATTTGTGCACAATAGTTTATTAACGAAGGACTAACACATAACTAATCTAAACAAACAAACAAACATGAAATCACTCATACATGGGGGAATGGTCAGTGAGAAGCAGTTAGAGAGAGACAACGAAATGAAGCTATGAAAAGAGCCAGTTAACCACCTGCTGTGAAACCATCAGTGCTGTCTACAGCTTATACTAAACCTCTGTATGTTTAGTTAAGTGTACGATACTTGCATTGCCTTGGTCGTCGAACAAGTGTCCAAATGCAGTCTCTGAAAGTCTTGATGGTTGGAGCAGTGGTGGGTTTGGAATCGTGATCACGTTCTTCCGGGTCCGAAGAGTGATGAATTCCAAAGATGTCCTGACTCGTTGGTGACTGGGAGTTTCTTCCCATGTGAAAAGTGAAGAAGAACCAAGAGCTGAGAGGGACCCAGCTGAAGTCCTGTGATCTTTGGGGAATGGAAAGACAAGGCCACAAGGCCTGGCGCACGCTTAGGGAAGTCCTGAAGAGTTCTAGCTCATCTTCTTAGGTTCTCCAAGAACCACCGACTGGCTGAGGCGAGTCATGAAGATGAATTTCAGGGTTGAGTGGAACTGTCTGGCTCTTTGTGGTCGAGAGCCACAGCTCTGTATGTTGGGGCCTGTCGGGCCCGCCGGGCACGCCCTGTGCCGGCTCAGGCTCCCCGTGGGTTCCTCCACACGGGCAGCAATCAGAAGATGTTGCAGACGAAGGAGAAAGTGAAGAGAGCAAAGGAAGAACAGAGGAGGTGGTCAACCGTTTGCCTTTAAACTCTCTGGAGGCTGTGCCTCCAGGAGGTCCATGAACCAATGGTAACTTTCACCTTTGGAGAGAAAGTTTACGACTCTTTGTCTGTGAGCATGGTATTTTGCATATGTAATTCGATTGGGTGTTGATGCAAAAACTACTAAGGTTTCTTAAAACACTAATATGTTGCATAGGTATCAACATCTAATTTACACCATCTTTTAGATCATTAAAGTACGAACTCAAAGAGTCCAAGCATGACATAGGTGGGTTATACTACTAGTCATCTATCATAATACATGCATAAAACAGTAGAAAGACAAATACAACAGACAAAATTAAAATACAATGCAGTAGTACTGTACACAATGACCTGGGCTATGTGTAATAGGAAGGTCAAAGAAAAGGTTTGTCTGTGAATGAGTAGGAAAGAGTCCATTTCTATAGGCATTGTGTCTTTCCTATAGAGAAATGTAGTGTGCTCCGTTTGCATTCCTTGAGGCAATAAAACCTGTGGTATCAGATCGTTGTCCTGGCAACTGAGCCCTTTTGGGGTGGTAGTTGCTTTGGGGGGGGGTTGTCTCCAGAGCTCCAGCATGTAGCTGGACTTTTTGGGTTTAACTACTATTTGTTAAATGTAACAAACAACTGTATGTCTGATTGGTCCAGATGCTACAGGAGTTACGAATAAGGGTAGTACTTTTAAAAATGTAATGTAAAAGAGACTAGGCAAAAACTCTGGGTTATTACAAATGAAGAAGAAGACAAGTCAGCCCTGCCCTCTATTTTACGTATAATAGACCAGGCGTTCCACGTATTACATACAATTCTGTTATCACATAATGTATTAATTACCTTGAAACTTCTTACAAATAATACATTTTGTAGAGGGCAAGGTGACTGTGACGTGTGCTTGGGTGTCTTAAGTGCAAAGCGACAGATTTAGAGAAATTTATTTTGTACCCCGAGAATTTCCCAAATGAATTAATAATATCTACTAAACTTGGCACTGAAGATTCAAAGTTTGAAAGAAAAAGCAGAATTTCATCAGCATAACAGGAAATTTTATGCTCTTTAGCACCCACTGAGACCCCAGAAATAGTTGCCTCCCCCCCTAATCGCCAGTGCCAGTGGCTCTATCGCTAGAGCAAAAAGCAGCGGGGAAAGGGGACAACCCTTCTTAGTGCCCCGAAACAAAGAAAAATTGTCCTTGACCTGTGACCGTTAGTGGCAACAGCTGCAAGGTGCGAGGTGCGGAGTAAAGTAGATGAACCCAATGAATTAAGTCTTCACCAAGGCCAAACCTTTCTAGACTGTAAAATAAATAAGGCCACTCCACACGGTCGAAGGCCTTCTCCGCATCTAGAGATAAGATAAGGGTGTCAATATTGCAAATATGAGAAAGCTCAAGGACATTAAGAAGCCGTCTAATATTGTTTCTAGAACTTCGACCCTTAATGAAGCCTGTTTGGTCTTCATCAGTTATAGATGGAAGTATTTTCACCAATCGTAAAGCAAAGATTTTGGAGAGCAGCTTTAAATCTACGTTCAACAAAGAAATCGGTCTGTAGGACCCGCAGTTGTCTGGATCTTACCCTTTTTTTAAAACAAGAGAGATATTGGCCTCTCTAAGTGACTGAGGCAACTTATTTATCTGGAAAGAATGGTCATACATAGCTAACAGGGGATCTATTAACAAATGCTCAAACTCTTTATACACTTCACTCCCTAGGCCGTCTGGACCTGGGGATTTACCAGACTGTAACCTACGTAAAGCCATTAGGGCTTCCTCTTTTGAAATGGGGGCATTTAGGACTATTCTTTGTTCATCAGTTATACTAGGGAGCGTTAAGTTGTCAAAAAAACTTTTCATAGCAGTATATTGTTGAGAAGAATATTCAGAATTATATAAATCAGAATAAAACTGCTTAAATGTAGAATTTATAACCCCAGAATCAAATGATTTTTCTCCCATAGAATCCCTAATAGAGGTAATGAATTGTGGGCTAAATTTATTCTTTACTAAATAAGATAAATACTTATTAGGTTTATTGACATGTTCATATAATCTTTGCTTTCAAAATAATATTTTAGTATTGGCCTGCTGTGACAATAAAGACTCTAGAGAGGCACGTATTGCATTCCAAATTAACAGAAGGGTAATTTACATGATCTTCCATAGCCTTTTTGAGTTCTATTTCTAAGCATTCCTGCTTCTCTCCTTGTTTCCATTTTTTTATAATAGAATATGATATGACAAGTCCTCTGATGTAGGCTTTACAAGTCTCCCACAACAGGGACGAATCAACGATCGACTCCGAAGCCCACTGTGTGATTGTGATGTGTGTCATAACAGTGCTCTGCACAGGCAGCAGTGGAGGACAGTAAAAGGATCTTCACAGAGCTTTTCCGCTTCATTAAGAGAAGCCGCCCTGAGATGATACAGCTGATCAGAGATCAGGAAAATACTGCAGTGAGTCGAGCTGAAGGACGGTTAAATCAAATGGAGCAGGAGATCAATGATCTGAGGAGAAGAGATCCTGAGCTGGAGCAGCTTTCACACACACAGGATCACATCCATTTCCTTCAGGTAAGAGAGATCTAGAAGAACAGGAAAAATGTATGTTGGAAGAGAAATGTGGGTTGGCAGTGTGTGTGCTTTAATAATAATAATAATAATAATAAAAATCACTTTCTCAGATCAGGCTGTTCTCAGATTCTTGGCAAAATTATGTAGTTCCCTTCCGAGGGAACTTCAAACTGCGTCCTCTAGAGGTCGCTATGGGGAACGTCTCCTTCGTGACCCGTGTCTGAAGCTACATACAAAAACTACACAGTACTGAGGACGCAGTGTCTCGTTCTCTTTTCAGGGAACCAGGGTTACATACGTAACCTGAGATGTTCTGCACAGGCCCCTTGACAAGGTAAAAAGGGTGTTGTTTTACACTACCATTGAGAAATTTTGTTGTTGTAATGTTATAGACTTTTCATTAATACACCAAAAGAATCATATCAACTGTTGGAAAATGTGCATCCGATGACCCCTTTAATCAGAGCATCCTAAAAAAAACCTATCAAAGGTTCCAAAAAACATTAAACAGCACAACTGTTTCCAACACTGATAATAAATCAGCTTTGCCACCACAGAAATAATATATTTTAAAATATTAAAATAGAATACATTCATTTTAAATTGTAATAATATTTCACAAATACAGTATTTTTGATCACATAAATGCAAAGTTTTCTTTAAAAATCTTACTGAACCAAAACTCTGGAATGGCAGTGTTTGTGTTTGTGTTACACATGTGTATACTGTACAAATGACAAAATTAACATGTTAATTCTCAATAAGAACTTCTGTAGATGTATGAAATAAATACATTTGTTTATAATAAACAAATATGGCAATGCTGCTTTTGTTGTTTATTCAGCCTCTGGTGAGATCTTGAGAGATTTAATTTGTTTTTAATTTACAGTTGATTTCTCAGGTGTGTGGCTGTAAATCAGTTGTAGCTGTCCTGTTTCTGCCCGTCTCTTCTCTTTTTTTCTATTCATGTTTCTCTTTCCTTCTTGTTAACAGGTTTGTTTAATGATGGAACTCTAGAGGGTGCAGGCTTGTAGGTCCTTTACATGCATTCTGCAAACAGTCACATAATTACTGCATGGCACAAAATTATTGGCCTCTGCTAATCTTGCAGTAGTCAATGTTTAATTGCAACATTGCAAACTTCTTCTCTTCCCTTTTACAGTGAAATTACAGCTGGGATGTTATTGGTGGAGAATGTGGTCAATGATTTTTGTCTGTTTTGTGAGCAAATGTAAATTGTCTTATATTTGCACATTTAGAAAGCAAGACAAGTTGTAACAAACTCGCTCTTCTAATGAGTGGAAGGCTCAAAGACACCACCAGTGCTGTACATTAACAGCTCTAATTGTCAACATTTAGCCACTGTTGTTAAAGTACACTATAGTTCATAATATTAATGTACAGATTAAGAAATCTTCTTCCAGTGCATTTTAATATTATCAAGATCTTTCAGTGCTATAATGTATGATTAAAGTCATTGCGTGTCCTAATTTCATACTAGACCACTGGTTCTACTTAGAAGAGAGCTCCATGAAAGAACTGTGGTCCGATTGACATGGTCTCTACGCAGTGTTCACTGCTCTCTACTCGAAGAGTTCATTTATTATTAATATTTCTTTTTATTATTATAATTTTTTTCAGAAATCACGTTTTTTATTGCACATTCCAATTAATATCAAACTGCAGTTGGTTTGTTTTGCTTAAGTAATAATAACTTAAATACAGGTAATATAAAAAATATTAAAAGTTTTTTTACATATTAAAACTTTGTTTTATAGCAAAAGCAGATAACATTTCATCTTTTAGTTAAAAGAAAACCCACTTGTTTTAATCTTTGTAATTTCCTCAGATGACAACACTGTTTACTTTAGCCGCATTTAGCTGTGCTTAGCCACTAAACTTGCTAACTAGCACATTATAAGGAAAGGCGATCGCAAAGATTAATAAAAAAAAAAAAACCTTATACTCACTTCTGCTGTAAGTGAAGCTGGATTACGAATGATTCGCGTGAACATAGACGGATATATGTAGATCGGGAGGTGCATTCCCTTCACAAACAAACTTAATCCACTGCATCTTCAGCGCCTCAGATGCTGGGAGTAAATGACGACAACTATGTTCATTATTACATCCAGCAACACAACACCTCAATCGGAGATATTCTTGTCTAATTTACATCAAATGCATTATTGACAAATTATCTATTTTTTGCAGTGTTTTTGTCAATAACAATAATTAAACAATATTTTGCTGAATGTAATGACACTAAATGACACTGAAACCACCAGTAGATGGCAACAAGTGTCTGTTTTAATGAATGATTAACTGAAATCTTCAATCAATTGATTTGTTCAAAATGGTTGATTGAGTTAGAATCAAAGCAAGTTGACTGTTTTGGATTGAATGGATTACTGAATAATTGGCTCACTCAGTAAGTTCAAAAACAGATTAATTCAGAAAAGAAACAATGTAGTGTTGTTCTGAGACACACAACAGCTCTGCTCCAGCTTTGTTTGGAATTATTTCATTTGTAAAACAGAAAAAGACTGTTAAATGTGTCTAAAATGCAATTCACTCGATTAGCTTCTTATCCGTTGAACTGCTAATTTAGCATTTGCGATCATGCACACGTGCTGATTCTTGTGTGATTTTTCTTAAATGATACCATATAATGGTACTATAATGATTATAGTAAGTACAACTATATAAAGATAAAAAATAAAAACTCATATAGGAATATTTTTCTTTCATTATTCGAATTATAAGGTATCTAACTGCATTCTAATAGGCTTCATCGTGCATCGTTCATGTGTGCTTGGACTCTTCAAGACATGTTTTTGTTTTTTGCTAAGTCACTGACATGATAATGTCAGCAAGCATGAACAGGGCAATTATTTCTGAACGGAACACATCTCTTACTATGCTGTCTTCTTTTTAAAGAACGTTTTTTTTAAAGTGGCGTTTATTGTTTTTTTGTTTTTTTTTTTAGAAATAAACTGCACATGTAATGTAATATATATGTATATCACTTTGCTATTCACAGGCAAAATAAGATTCTACTTTAAATGGTCCTCTCTATACAATTTTAAGATGGTCTGAGAGAAGGTTCAAGTCGCAGAGCATTCGGAGGGGACACCAGATCAATTTCTACTTGTTTACTGAGTGATGGTTTCTCTATGTTCATAGAACTTTTGCTAGAATGTAGATTGACAGTTGTGGCCACTGCATCTGTACCTACATAGCCACCTACGGTGCCACTTCATCCTCTTTTTGTAACAAATTCCAGCACAGACTCTGTATTAAATGAAGCAAAAGTTATTAGCCACTGAAGAATTAATAAATGCACTTTTAAATAAGCAGTTATTTTTAGTTACAAAAAAAAAATAAAGTTTTTTTCGCAACTTGTTTATTGACTTGTTGATAGCAGTTTGCTGTGCAATATGTGCCGACCGGGTGCAGTCGATTCTGTGTCTTCCCAGCCGGATTCGGGTCCCACTGCAGAACCTGATTTTACCAAGTGCGACATGTTCCTGGATCAACATCTTTGTTGACCCTGGAACAACATTGTGATTTAACCAATCAGATTTGAAAAAAACAGTTTATAGTTTTTGTGAAGTTTAGGCTTACAATCAGTGTTTGGTGTTTGTACATCAGTGTCATTCATCTATTATTTCCTCTGATTTTAGGGATTACTCATGGGTAAGGTTAGGTTTAGGTGTAGGGATGTGGTCAATATTAAATTTTTGGATTAAAATGTTGTTCCAGTGTCGCGATTTAGCTCAAAGGGAAATGTATATAAATAATTACAATTAATTATGATTAATTACAATTATTTATATCAGCTGCCAGTAGTAACTGTAGCAGAATTAATTTTCCATCAACTAATCTGTTCGCCCAGTGAACATTCAGTATAATTTTTATATCAACTCTAAGAAATTATATTTTCTTGGCCACAGAAAATAACTTTCTTAAAGTACTGTTGCATTAGAGCATGTAGCTCGAATCGGAATCGTAAAGGGACATTAATTTTGCAAGGCAGAACCAGAATCAAAACTCATGTAATTTGTGCACAATAGTTTATTAACGAAGGACTAACACATATCTAATCTAAACAAACAACATGAAATCACTCATACATGGGGGAAGGGTCAGTGAGAAGCAGTTAGAGAGAGACAAGGGAATGAAGCTATGAAAAGAGTCAGTTAACCACCTGAGTGAAACCATCAGTGCTGTCTACAGCTTATACTAAACCTCTGTTCTGTTTAGTTAAATGTACAATACTTGCATTGCCTTGGTCGTTGAACAAGTGTCCGAATGCGTTCTTTTGGGTCTGAAGAGTGATGAACTCCAAAGATGTTCTGACTCAATGGTGACTGGGAGTTTCTTCCCATGTGAAAAGTGAAGAAGAACCAAGAGCTGAGAGAGACCCAGCTGAAGTCCTGTGATCTTTGGGGAATGGAAAGACAAGGCCACAAGGCCTGGCGCACGCTTCGGGAAGTCCTGAAGAGTTCTAGCTCATCTTCTTAGGTTCTAAAAGAACCACTGACTGACTGAGGCGAGTCATGAAGATGAATTCCAGGGTTGAGTGGAAATGTCTGGCTCTTTGTGGTCGACAGCCACAGCTCTGTAGGTTGGGGCCTGTCGGGCCCACTGGCACATGCCCTGTGCCGGCTCAGGCTCCCCGTGGGTTCCTCCACACGAGCAGCAATCGGGAGAAGAAGAGAGTGAAGAGAGAGAGGCGATCAATCGTTTGATGCCTTCCACGAACCAATGGTAACTTTCACCTTTGGAAGGAAAGTTTACGACTCTTTGTCTGTGAGCATGGTATTTTGCATATGTAATTCGATTGGGTGCTGATGCAAAACTACTAAGGTTTCTTAAAACACTAATATGTTGCACAGGTATCAACATCTAATTTACACCATCTTTTAGATCATCAAAATACAAATTCAAAGAGACCAAACATGGCATAGGTGCATCATAACGCATGCATAAAACCGTAGAAAGACAAATACAAATACAACAGACAAAATTAAAATACAATGCAGTAATACTGTACACAATGACCTGGGCTATGTGTGATAGGAAGGTCAAAGAAAGGTTTGTCTGTGAATGAATAGGAAAGAGTCTATTTCTATAGGCATTGTGCCTTTCCTATGGGCAAATGTAGCATGGGCAAATGTGCGTTCCTCTGGGCAATAAAACCTCTTATCAGATAGTGTCCTGGCAACTGAGCCCTTTTGGGGTGTTGGTTGCTTTGGGGGGTTGTCTCCAGAGCTCCAGCATATAGCTGGCTTGTTGGGTTTAAAGATTATTTGTTAAACGTAACAAATAACTGTATGTCTGATTGGTCTAGATTGGTCTAGATGCTACACCAGGATGAACTCCAGGAACACAACTAACTCAGCAAAATCAGGACGTGCAGGTCCCACCTTCAAATCAAATACAGGTTCGGGTTGGTTCCGTGCAACAAATTTACAGGTCTCCTTGGTTTCGGGTATGAATTTTTGGAGCTGTGAAGACCTCTAGTGTGAATTTCCCTAAAAAAAAATTTCACAATAATGTACTTTAGAGGAAGATCTCGTGCTCCCAGGCATGCACATGCTTTGCAAATGTCAGTCAGTGCAATCATTTTGTTTTCATCAGCATTGGTTTGAAAATCATATTACACTGGTTTGGACTCATGTCACTGAGAATACAATATGAATATTTACAAATTTGAAATGCTGCACTTTCCAACAATAAGCCTACAATTTGTTGTGAGAAGCAGCAGCAGTCATCCAGAAGTGAGCAGAGAAAAAGGTACTCTCAGAAAATGTACAAATAAAGATAATTTTAGATGTTTAATTACTATTTGGAGCATTGGGATCACTAGAAGAGGGCTTGATGAACTCATTTTTGTGAAAACCTCAAATTCAACCAAAACATTTTTCACTTCTTTTGCCTGTAGCTCAAAATTAGGCTGTGCGCATTCTGACTTATTTTGCGAGCACTGGTCACATATGATTTTATTTTCACCACCTGCGAACTCACAAAGAGCTCATAAAAGGCACTTTACCTGCTTTCTGCTCCACATTTGCTCTCTGCTCATTTTGTTTTGGATACACTGCTTGTTCCCTTCGTGAAATCAAGTTGCATAGTGTTGAATCTTCCTGTTTTTGGTTAGTTTACAAGCATTTGGTCTGTGTTGTGTTCATATTTCATTCAAATCGCACCAGAGTTTGTTTGGAAGTGGGCAAAGACCCATCTTTTTAGCAGTCTCGGCCCGCTTATTTAGTGTGTACCAGGGTTTTGGATAGCAGCGCTCACACTTTCTCAGAGAGAGTTAATTTTAATCAAACCAAACATGACTTGTGTGAACACACCCCGAGCCACACTGCTGACATGGTCTAATCACTAGCACACTCTGAGCACATGCAAGTTAACATATTCCTCTTATCGGTAAGACACATCTGTGCAATTTTTTCATATCGGGCCAATGGCGATATTTACATTGTTATTATAATTACATTACAAACAGGTATGTTAGAGCAAGACACAAGAGTAATCTGTAAGGCAGGCGAGGGTTGATCAGCGGTGAACGCAATCCTAGGGACAAGGAAAATGGGTAATCCAATGGGACAGGCTAGAGTTCATATGAGGGGCGAGCAGATTCCGAATGGCAAGGCAAAGGGTTAAATACCTAGTAGGGATTTACTAGGTGGCTCTGTACGGCAGCTAACACAGAGAAAGCTAAACCCAGTCCAATACTTGGAAAATTGCAAGAGGACATCCGAGGTTTATATAGAGCGCCTGATTGGATGCATGTGATCAGCACAATGGATGATGCGTGACAAGCATGACACATGGCCAAGGAAATTAACAAAACTTAAGTAGTAGTGCAGGTTATTGGATGTGTGGATGTGATGATTTTTTAATTTTTTCTTTTTTTGTAGAGTTTCCAGGTTCTGTCAGCACCTCCTGAATCTACAAACATATTTGACAATCCCTTCAATTCTGTCTTCTCTTTTGATGGCCTAAAAGAATCTATCAGTCAGCTGAGAGAAAAAATTGAGGATTTCTGTAAAGAGGAATTTCAAAAGATCTCTGACAAAGGTAAAATTCTCGAGATTTTCTGCCCTCCAATTAGCCTTCCATCATTTATGTGACATAGAGCATCATATTAGAAATGTATTAGGAATGGATGCAGAGAGCATTTTATATTGACAAGTCAATAACACTGTTTATATCTGTTGATTTTCACAGTCAATTTCACCAACATTGTTCCGAGGACCAGAAATGACTTCCTACAATATAAGTGACTAAGAAAATTTGCAGAAAAAAATCTCAGGTTATGTTTGTAACCCAGTTTGATACTGTGGGAATTAATTGGTCTGAGAATCTGCATCTGCATAATCAGGACTGGAGTGCATTACAACTTTAACCAGTAAAAGGGCAAAAGCAGATAGGGGCAACTGAGATAGTCTGCAAATATAACTGTTTCAAGCTTAAATATAAATACATAGTATAAACACATTGTAAAGCCCTATTCGCACGGGATTAGTATTGTCTGGGGACCTTGTGTGATTTAGAAATTACCCCTCCACATCTGAATTTTGTGTGCCGCATTCACACGAGATCTGTGATTTTACTTGAATTTACTGACTTATCTCCCAGATATGATGTCAAGGCTTTGTGTATAATATATCATAAACAGAAGAATGTTCTTTACCGCATGCTGCTGTACATGTCATCCATCTCCATCTAATATTTTTTTTTGTTTTTACTCTTCTGTTGTCCTACTCTCTTGGGTAAAGCCAACTCCAGTAATAGAGCCACCTTAAGAATCAAAAAGTACTGTAAGGCTGACTCAAAGGGCTCAAACCAGAGCCTGTAATAAGCCTTCCAGGACTACAGCCATGTGGGGAAACACACAGAAAATGAGATAATAGGGAATGCTTTATCACAGGGAGTGCTTCATTCACACAGAAGGTCCATCACTGTGGACATAGCAAACCGAGACAGTGGCCACATGCATTTTAGGTGTAGCAGGCGATAATTAACATACTGCTGATTCCAGCAAAATTCAAGGAGATTCATTTTAGGGTATAAAGTTTCCTCATGATGGGACCCAAGGTTTTAAACTGAGCTTTCTTTCACACGGAGAGGGTACAAAGCCCTCTGCATGTAAACTGTTTCAAAGTAGGAATGGACGATGTCTTATCATTTGCGATATACCGGTAAAAATTTTCCCCACGATAACAAGAAGTCCTTCTATGATAATAACGATAAAGTCTAGTTGTTGACATATGAGCCTTGAATAACATTAACTGTACTAGCGTGCAAGTGTGCAGTTTTGCATGTGTTTGAGCCTGTTTGTTGTCCAACAAAGATATCATTTATTGGCATGAAATCATACTATTTCATAGTATTATAAAGGCTATGTCGTTTAGCATTGCATTATAAATATATTTTATCCTTATAAAAATACCCAAGATTGCTTGAAGAACACAGCCAAACCATATATTGTAACAATCTTATGTTTATTGTCTTCAAGTTTCCTTAGTTAAAATTCCTCTATCTGCCTTTTATTTAGCTACAGCGATACCTGGATTAGAGATTCCTGAAGCATTGTCAGTATTATTACTATTACTATAAAGCATATGTGGAGTTTCTGCGCAAGGGCACCCTCCGGCTTCTGAATCAGAAAGAGCTTTATTGCCAAGTGTGTTTCATACACAAGGAATTCGTCTTAATGTTAGGAGCTTCCAGTACAGAAAGTACAAACATTTAATTCACATTCCAGTCATTACATTACATGTGTACTCAGTACTGCTCACAACACCCTATTTTGGGTAGAAATATGAAAGATAATACTTTTCTCTAAAGAAACAGGATTTCCCTTAATTATCGTCATTGATATTGTTATCGCAATAAATACCAGAAATTATTGATAATTTTTTAATCCCATATCGCCCATCCCTATTTCAGAGGGCTGCACAATAGGTGAAACCCATATGGTCAGCCCCAAAGGTATTACATTGTGGTGGCAGAAATGAGACCCAACAGCCTCTACTGACATACAGTACAGACCAAAAGTTTGGACACACCTTCTCATTCACTCATTCAAAGAGTTTTCTTTATTTTCATGACTATGAAAATTGTAGATTCACACTGAAGGCATCAAAACTATGAATTAACACATGTGGAATTATATACATAACAAAAAATTGTGAAACAACTGAAAATATGTCATATTCTAGGTTCTTCAAAGTAGCCACCTTTTGCTTTGATTACTGCTTTGCACACTCTTGGCATTCTCTTGATGAGCTTCAAGAGGTAGTCACCTGAAATGGTTTTCACTTCACAGGTGTGCCCTGTCAGGTTTAATAAGTGGGATTTCTTGCCTTATAAATGGGGTTGGGACCATCAGTTGTGTTGTGCAGAAGTCAGGTGGATACACAGCTGATAGTCCTACTGAATAGACTGTTAGAATTTGTATTATGGCAAGAAAAAATCAGCTAAGTAAAGAAAAACGAGTGGCCATCATTACTTTAAGAAATGAAGGTCAGTCAGTCCGAAAAAATTGGGAAAACTTTGAAAGTGTGAGAAGGTGTGTCCAAACTTTTGGTCTGTACTGT
Organism: Labeo rohita; assembly: GCF_022985175.1. Lineage (NCBI taxonomy): Eukaryota > Metazoa > Chordata > Actinopteri > Cypriniformes > Cyprinidae > Labeo > Labeo rohita. The sequence goes on from NW_026129295.1 coordinate 20,460, forward strand.
ACTTTCTGTTATTTTCTTCTTTTAATATACGTTATGAACACAACTGTGGTATTTCAAACATACTGATATAGTTTAGACACGCAGCAAAGGCAGAGCTGTGTTTCTGGTATCAGTGAGTGAGGAGTGGAGTGGGAGCGGAAACAGTGAACCCGGAGCGGAGCTGGAGCGGAGCAGTTATTAAATGCTCGGAGCGTGGAGGGGAAATTGTTGTCCCTCCACTCTGCTCACATACTCTGCACACCACCCAAAACACACCATACTTACTGTGAAACATGATGGTGGCAGCATTATGTTGTGGGGGTGTTTCTCTTTAGCTGGGACTGGGTGATTGAAGGGAAAATGGATGCGGCCAATTAAGTTCTTGAGGAAAACCTGCATCTCTCTGCTACACAGCTGAAGATGGGCAGGTCATTCACCTTTCTTTTTTTTTTTTTTCTTTTTTTCCGGCCTGTCAGTAACACAGATAACACATGACAGTGTGTATGTGTAGCTATGTTATCATCATTCACAGCCTTTTTTTTTTTTTTTTTTTTTTTTTAAATTAATTAACTAATTTAATTTTATATACCTTTTTATTTAACCATACTATGACAGACAAGATCGGGGGACAGAGAAAACAGGAGAGAAAAAAAATAAAAAATAAAATAAAAATTGGGGAGAAAGTCAACAGAAGAGGGGGAGAGAGAGAGAGAGAAAAAAAAGGGAAGGAGGATAGAAGAGAGAGAGAAAGATAAAAAAAAAAAGATAATCTGCTTCCATACCTGCTGACAAAAAGAGATGAGATGATGAGTGAGGTGGAGTTTAAGGCCTGACCTGACACATGGACAGACAAACAGGCACACATATACACAAGCATACGTTCCCACCCTCATGCACGCAAACAAATATTCACATGTAGACACACAAAAATGGACACGGTACCCACAATCACACTCCCCATTTGTACTCTATACTCTATACACCACCACCCCCAAAGGGGCAATCAGTGCCAGACCCCGGAGCTGAACCCCCTTCGCTCTGGCGTGGAGACAGGAAGACCACCCCGGTCCCCCGCAGAGGGAGAGAAGACCACCAGCCCAGACCCCGACCGGATGGCCAGCTCGTCCTCACAGCCCCCAGCCCCGGACAGAGAACAGAGAACAGGGGTGTGAAAAAAAAAAAAAAAGAAGACCCCATGCCTCACCTCACCCGCTCAAATGTAGTGTTGGTGTGTGTTGTTCTAAAGTGCTTTAAAACAGGGGAGGGAAGACACTAACCACCCTCCGCCAGCTCGTGTCAAATCGGCCCCTCCCCAAGAGCCCTCAATGTCTATGTGTAACTTAAAATTGAGAAGTGGGCACCGGCACCAGAGAGAAGGGTGAATGAACAGACCACCCCCTGGATGCCATTCAGTGTGCCCACCCCCAAGGCCCTATATGTATGTGTCATGTGACAGTAAGTAATGAGTGTCTAAGTTGTGATGTATGATTGAGATGCAGGTGGCCACGAGGAGACAGAGGAGTACCACCTCCCCTGCATCCCAGCGACACAACCGCACCCCAAAACCCTACCTGTATGTTGGTGTGATGGAGCGGGAGAAGGGAAGCATTAGGGATGGGGAGGAAATCATTGGAGGGGGCAAAATACCCCCCCTTTGGAGCCAGCTCCCCCGCTGACCCCCATAGGCACCCCCGTTGCCCCAAATCTGCCCAGGGCAGGGGGCCCAGGCCCATCCAGACCAGGGCCCACGGCAGCCCAGGGCGGCCCACCAGATCCCACAGCAGAGGAAAAACTACCCCCACCCCATCATTCAGTCAACTCCCAGACTACAGAAGGCAATAGACACCCAGGTTAACAACCACCGGACCCCCCAAGAAACCCACCCCTAGGGAACTCCCAGATGCCCCCAGCCCATATGGCCACCCCACGCCAACAACAAAGACCAAAGCCGGACAGAACCGTGACCCCTACTCACACTAGGTGATGGAGCTGATCAAAGAAGCCCAGAGAGATTGATCTAATGTGGCAGCAGAAGCTGTTTCAAGACTAATATAGTCCAACAAACGATCTCTATATTGGTTGATATTAAGATTATTTTTATTTTTCCAGTTCGTGAGGACAGTTTTCTTAGCAATGCATAAGGCAGTGTAAGCCATGTGGATTGAGTTACCTTCTGTAGTGACACCATCTAGGTCGCCCAACAAGCAGACTGACGGAGAGGCTGGAATGGAACATTTAAGACACTTTGATAAATCTTCACAAATCCTGTACCAGAACCTCTGAACAGGTGGACAGAACCATAGAGCGTGGATATAATTGTCAGGTGTATTACCTTGACAGTGTGAGCAGTTGTTAGAAGCTGTAAAACCCATCCTGAACATCCGATGACCTGTGTAGTGCACTCTATGCAGGATTTTGTATTGTATTAATTGTAAACTGGGATTTCTAATCAGTTCAAAGGTTTTTAAACATATCTGAGACTAGAAATTATGGTCATAGCTGACTGATAGATCTGCCTCCCATTTTGTAATGGGAAGCGATACTGATTCATCTATTTTGGAAAGTGTCCTGTATATTTTAGACAGTAATTTGGGGGTTTTGAGATTAAGAAATTCTGCCACACTTGGTAGTATTTGTAATTTGATATGATTAGACTTAAATTTTCTTTTTACTATAGATTTAATTTGTTGATATTCTAAAAATCTGTTCTTGTTAATCCCATATTGTTTAACTAATATGTCAAAGGGAATAAAGTCTGTCCCTTCGAATATATGTTCCAGGTATTTAATACCTTTACAACTCCAATCTGTGAAGTTTATCATATTATTGTTTATTAATATGTCAGGGTTATTCCAGATGGGAGTACGTTTGCATGGGATTAGTGAAGACTCAGTCATTTTTAGAAACTCCCACCATGTTGTCAGAGAAGTGCTGATACTGATGCTTTTGAAGCATACTTGTCGTTTGATGATCAAGCTAATGAATGGCAGATCCGAAATCTCTATATTTTTGCATAATGCCTGTTCTACATCTAGCCAAGGCTCATCTAAGAGGGTGTGTTTTAATCACCCTGAAATGTGTTGAAGCCTGTTAGCTAAGAAATAGTGGTGAAAGTTAGGCAGATCTAGTCCTCCTTTATCATCCTAAACCATCCTAAACCATCATTTTAATTGAGGCGACTCTTCCCATGAGTGATATGGGTAGAGACTTCCATCTAGCTAGATCATCTTCTACTGTCTTTAAAAGTGGGATGTGGTTTAAATTAATTAAATCTGCCGGCCTAGGTGAAACATTAATACCTAAGTATTTAATATTTCCAGATTGCAGTGGAGTGCAAGAGTTCTGGAAGGAGCAATTAACTGGATGAACTGTAGATTTTAACCAGTTTATTGAATAATCTGAGACTCTTGAGAGAGTTTATTAATGTAATTACCTCAGAGAGAGTGGTTTGTAAATGCTGAAGAAAAAGTAACACATCATCTGCGTAAAGACTGACTTTATGTTCTACATTCTTGCATTTAATGCCTTTAATCACTGTAGCCTGTCTAATTGCTGCTGCTAGTGGTTCAATGAAAATTGCAAACAGTGAAGGGGAGAGAGGGCATCCCTGCCTGGTGCCCCTCTTAAGACAGAAGCTGGAGGATGTTTGGACGTTTGTCCTGACACATGCTTTTTGGAGAGTTATATAATATTTTTAACCAGTTTATGAAAGAGTTTCCAAAACCAAATTTGTGTAAAGCTGCAAATAGAAAATTCCAGTTAACCCTATCAAAAGCTTTTTCTGCATCTAGAGACAATATTGTAATTTGAAGGTTTTTATTGCATGAATAGTCTATCAAGTTAAGTAACCTACGTGTATTTGTTGAGGAGTGCCTCCCTTTTATGAAACCAGTTTGGTCAGGATGAATTATGAGAGGAGTTATCTTCTCTATTCTATTTGAGAGAGCTTTGCAGATTATTTTAATGTCCACATTAATAAGGGATATTGGACGATAGCTGGTAGGCAATACAGGGTCTTTGCCTGGTTTTAGCAATAGACTAATGTTGGCAGAATTCATATTTGGTGGAAGTCTACCATTTTCCTTGGTTTCCTGCAACATTCTGTAGAATGTTGGTGCCAAAATTGGCCAGAATTCTTTATAGAATTCTGCTGGAAAGCCATCTGGACCTGGAGCTTTTTATTGGGCATACTGTTCAGGGCTTCCTTAAGTTCATCTGATGTCAGTGGAGAGTCCAATGCCATCGCTTGATTGTCTGGTAGTTTCGGAAGAGTTATATTATCAAGAAACTGGTCAATTTCGTCTTTAGACGGGTTTATCTGGGGTGAATATAAAGATTTCTAAAAGTCCCTGAAAATATTGTTTATTCTTTCAGGGTCATATACTGTGTCCCCAGTTAAGTCTTTAACAGCACATATAGTTGTTTTTTCTTTCTTTATTTTTAACTTATTTTAAAGGTCATTCACCTTTCAACACAACAATGACCCTGAATATACTGCCAAACCAACAATGATATGGCTTAAAGATATTATGGTGAATATCATTGAGTGGCCAAGTCAGAGCCCTGACTCGAAAATCTGTGGATGGATTTGAAGAGAGCTGTCCACTGCCACTCACCACATAATTTGACTTAACTTGAGCAATTCTGCAAGGAAGAATGGGAAAATATTTCCCAATCAAGGTGTGCAATGCTAGTACAGACATAACCAAAAAAGATGTCTGTAATTAAAGCAAAAGATGGCTCTATGAAGTATTAAATCAAGGAGCTGATGACTTTTCCAACCCTGTTATTCTAGTTTTTTTGTTTTTTATTAATTTGCAGAATTATTGTGTTTTTTCATTCGTTGTTTTTATGTTGTCAGACCAAAATTGTAAATTAAGCTGGAAAAGTTATTTGGAATGGGGTTTGATTTCAGACTATATTACAAATAAAGTAACCATTTCAATTCAGTTCAAGTTTATTTGTAAAGGGCTTGCAAAGGAGCTTTACAGAATGCTTACAACACTTAAACGTTTTTTTTTTTTTTTTTTTTTTAAGAAAAAGGAGCTGTTGACGCTTGTTTAAGTTCCTATTTATGACTTCACCTAACCACATTATTGGCCGATAGAACTGCCGTGTTTTTGCACGTTTTATACATAGGCTCACATAGAAGCATTCCCATAGTATCAGTCTCATGATGTAACATTGAGTTAGATGTCTGTAATGAGTTAGTGAGGTAACTTACTAAGGGTTGTTCATGTTCTTCTTGTAAAAGGTGAAAGAAAATGTAATAGGTTTATATTTGACCATGTTAATGGTTATTTGAACAGGACATCTGGTGAGCTATACTGAGACACTGCTAGTACTTTGAACAGACACTATGAAGAGTTAAACTACATCAAAAGATCTGACAGATTTATAATTCATGAATGTCATGTGTTCTATC
>NW_026129295.1:26363-57161 GCF_022985175.1 Labeo rohita
ATGGCAAAACTTCAAAATAAAAGACAAGAAAACATGAACATGAACCAAAGCCCAAACCCCACATTACACTATATTACTAACACGCTCTTTAAATAACAAAAAAATATTGCGCCATTGACTTTAGATCAGGTTTTAGTTGATCAATGGCGCAGTCTATTTTAGTTGCCTCAAAATAGCAATGCGCCTGAACACACCTCGTTTACAGATCAGCACGCCCATGGGCGCACAAATGGGCGCAAATGCATTTGCTATGTAAACAACGTGGCATAGGACATGAAAATGATTACTGCGTCGGGCTGAAACTAGCAAAAATCACTTGCGTTGTGTATGATAGGCCCCCAATATCTTGTAGATGTTCTCTAATTTTCATCTTTTTTAAAAATATCTCAAGTTTTTTTTTATACTGTGCTTCAGAATACAATCAATTTATGAAATTATGCTTAAAACTGCCCTTCTACTCCTGTTAGGATAACTTCAAATTAAGCAGTGAAGCAGTGACTAAGCAGTGACCTTGAAATTTAGGAAACCGTACGTTGTTCTTTAATTTTGATCTCCTCTGTATATATCAGTCAGACTCTTAAATTAAGACTTATTGAAATAATGTTGTGAACTGAATAAAAACACAAAAGATACACAAAAAACAATACATTCACTAAATAAAAGAAGGGTTGCAATAATTGAACATGACAAATACAGGACATATGACATGACTTAAATCTAACTGAATGACTTCAAAAGACTTGAATTATAGTGCATATTAGATGTGTATGTATATACAGTACAATACACAGTAAGGAATTATTTAGGAATTAAGGAATTATCCAACTTGGGATGGAAAGTGACATAAATGTTATAAAATGATAAAGTAGTTTCCCAACATAGCACAAATTAATGTCATTGTTTTGGTGATTATTCATTTTATGGGGTTACAACTTAATGGAGGTGCAAAATCATCATGCAGATATGTTATGACATGCAATAAGCCAGACTTTTGCTGTTTGTAGTACAGTCTGAACCTCCATGATTTCAACCTGCTACACAGACTACAACCCCTAATTCTGTGATCTCAGCCTGGTCTGGCACTGCCTATGCCAGTCTCCAAGGGGAAGGGATTGCTTTACATTTTAATATCTTTTTACAAAAACATTGACCTAATGCAGTAAATTAAAGTAACAAGTAGACTGTGTTGATTCTACAGAGAGAAACTGCACCCTAGCTATGCTAGCTATGCTTGAAACAAACAAATAACTGAACTAAATCAACCTGTATAATGCTGATATATCATCTGCAAAGCTGCTTTACAGTTTAAACAGAAGTTGTAATTATAATTGAAATGACTGAATTGATTAAACAAATATGCAATGCTGATTATGTTTTCTGTTTACTACTGTATAGCTGAAGCAATCTGTATTGTAAAAAGCACAATATGAATAAACTTGACTTGACTTGTTACTGTGTTATCATGCAGCTAAAAGTATTATGGGCTGAATCTCTCTAATCTATTTTGATAATTCACATAGTTTTACTGATGATTTATTACCAACACCAAACCCAGGATAGAGTGGCTGAGTGAATGTGGTCTGGACTGTGTGGATGAGGCTCAGAGACTGTGTCAGAGACGCTGTAGAAGGACAGAGTTCCTGCACTCTCATCCACATACACTCCTATTCTACAACTGGACACTACAGGGAGATCAGTCACTATGTTATTGTGCCAGAATGAGTATCTGTCAGGAGAGCAGGACAAACTCCAGGACTGATCATTATGTCCAAACAAACACTCTTTGCCTCCCTTCCTGCTGATGCTCTTATATGACACTGATATATCTACACCAAATATGCCACTCCACTCAATCTCCCAGTAACAGCGTCCACACACACTTTCTTTACACAGTACTTGCTGAATATATCTATCAAATCTGTCTGGATTATCAGGATTTAGCAGGACATTGTGAGCACCAGTAATCACTCTGTTCTTCTTAGATAGACGGAGATGTTTATTCACTGTGTTTGGATCCAGACTGAGGTGACAGGAATCTGATGGAGACAGAACACATGACATTCATGAATTATAAATCTGTCAGATCTTTTGATGTACAGTAGTTTAACTCTTCATAGTGTCTGTTCAAAGTACTAGCAGTGTCTCAGTATAGCTCACCAGATGTCCTGTTCAAATAACCATTAACATGGTCAAATATAAAACTATTACATTTTCTTTCACCTTTTACAAGAAGAACATGAACAACCCTTAGTGAGTTACCTCACTAACTCATTACAGACATCTAACTCAATGTTACATCATGAGATTGATACTATGGGAATGCTTCTATGTGAGCCTATGTCTGAAACGTGCAAAAACATGGTAGTTCTATCGGCCAATTATGTGGTCAGGTGACGTCATAAATAGGAACTTAAACAAGCGTCAACAGCTCCTTTTTCTTAAAAAAAAAAAAAAAAAACAAAAAAAAAAAAAAAACATGTTTAAGCATTGTAAGCGTTCTGTAAAGCTCCTTTGCAATGATTTGTATCGTGAAAAGCCCTTTACAAATAAACTTGAACTGAATTGAATTGAAATAGTTACTTTATTTGTAATACAGTCTGAAATCAAACCCCATTCCAAATAACTTTTCCAGTTTAATTTACAATTTTGGTCTGACAACATAAAAACAATGAATGAAAAACAATAATTCTGCAAATTAAAAAAAAAACAAACAAAAAAAAAAACTAGAATAACAGGGTCGGAAAAGTCATCAGCTCCTTGATTTAATACTTCATAGAGCCACCTTTTTCTTTAATTACAGACATCTTTTTTGTTTATGTCTGTACTAGCATTGCATACCTTGATTGGGGAATATTTTCCCATTCTTCCTTGCAGAATTGCTCAAGTTAAGTCAAATTATGTGGTGAGTGGCAATGGACAGCTCTCTTCAAATCCATCCACAGATTTTGAGTCAGGGCTCTGTGACATTCACCATAATATCTTTAAGCCATATAATTGTTGGTTTGGCAGTATATTTAGGGTCATTGTCGTGTTGAAAGGTGAATGACCTGCCCATCTTCAGCTGTCTAGCAGAGAGACGCAGGTTTTCCTCAAGAACTTAATTGGCCGCATCCATTTTCCCTTCAATCACCCAGTCCCAGCTAAAGAGAAACAACACTCCACTCCTCGCTCACTGATACCAGAAACATAGCTCCGCCTTCGCTGCTTGTCTAAACTATATCAGTATGTTTGAAATACCACAGTTGTGTTCATAATGTATATTAAAAAAAGAAAATATCAGAAAGTAGGTCAGTAGAGGCTGTTGGGTCTCATTTCTGCCACCACAATGTGATACCTTTGGGGTTCCATCTATTGTGCAGCCCTCTAAAATAGGGATGGGCGGTATGGGCATAATAAATTATTACAATAATTTCTGGTATTTATTGCGATAACGATATCAATGACGATACTTCAGGGAAATCCTGTTTCTTTAGAGAAAAGTATTATCTTTCATATTTCTACCTAAAATAGGGTGTTGTGAGCAGTACTGAGTACACATGTAATGTAATGACTGGAATGTGAATTAAATGTTTGTACTTTCTGTACTGGAAGATCCTAACATTAAGACGAATTCCTTGTGTGTGAAACACACTTGGCAATAAAGCTCTTTCTGATTCAGAAGCCGGAGGGTGCCCTTGCGCAGAAACTCCACATATGCTTTATAGTAATAGTAATAATACTGACAACGCTTCAGGAATCTCTAATCCAGTTATCGCTGTAGCTGAATAAAAGGCAGATAAAAGGAAACTTGAAGACAATAAACATAAGATTGTTACAATATATGGTTTGGCTGTGTTCTTCAAGCAATCTTGGGTATTTTTATAAGGATAAAGTATATTTATAATGCAATGCTAATCGACATAGCCTTTATAATACTATGAAACAGTATGATTTCATGTCAATAAATGATATCTTTGTTAGACAACATACAGGCTCAAACACATGCAAAACTGCATCACACACTTGCACACTAGTACAGTTAACGTTATTCAAGGCTCATATGTCAACAACTAGACTTTATCGTTATTATCGCAGGAAGACTAGTTGTTATTGTGGGGAAAATTTTTTACCAGTATATCGCAAATGATAAGATATTGTCCATCCCTACTCTGAAACAGTTTACATGCAGAGGGCTTTGTACCCTCTCTGTGTGAAAGATACCTCGGTTTAAAACCTTGGGTCCCATCACGAAGAAACTTTATGCCCTGAAATGAATCTCCTTAAATTTTGGTGGAATCAGCAGTATGTTAATTATCGTCTGCTACACCTAAAATGCGTGTGGCCACTGTCTCAGTTTGCTATGTCCACAGTGATGGACCCTCTGTGTGAATGAAGCATTCCCTGTGATAAAGCATTCCATATTATCTCATTTTCTGTGTGTTTCCCCACATGCCTGTAGTCCTGGAAGGCTTATTACAGGCTCTGGTTTGAGCCCTCTGAGTCAGCCTTACAGTACTTTTTGATTCTTAAGGTGGCTCTATTTCTGGAGTTGGCTTTACCCAAGAGAGTAGGAGAACAGAAAAGTGAAAACAAAAAGAGTTATTAGATGGAGATGGATGACATGTACAGCAGCATGCGGTAAAGAACATTCTTCTGTTTATGATATATTATACACAAAGCCTTGACATCATATCTGGGAGATAAGTCAGTAAATTCAAGTAAAATCACAGATTTTGCTTATCAAGTCAAGTCAAGTCAAGTCAAGCTTTATTGTCATTCCGCTACATGTGTGGACATACAGTGGAACGAAATGTTGTGTCTCGCAGGACCACAGTGCTACATAAATAAACATAAATTTGAACATGCATACCACTATACGTAGAAACAATTGTTTTAACCCATACATGTAACTATATATATACTATAAATAATTGACTATACATACACATAACCTAAGACAGACTATACAAGTAGTTTACAAATTAACGGTGCATTATAATGTGCAGAAGAGGTATTTAAAGGTTAAGAAGTGAAATAGTGCAATATGATTGGTGCATTGACAAGTAAACATTTGTTAAGTCCTTATTAGGTCCTTGTAACATGGAGTGTTAATAAGAAAGTGTCTGGTGCATAGAGAGAAAAGAGGTTTCTATAGGTGGTTTGTCTAGCCCACTCACCTGTGTGTAGCACACTTAGAATTGCAAAAATTGTGTTTTGAGTTTTTCAGCAGTTTACATTGTGGATAAGGTCACAGAGGGGGGTGAGGTGGTTGGAATTGAGAGCTCTCACAGCCTGGGGGGAAAAGCTGTTGAGCAGTCTTGCAGAGTGGGCTCTGATGCTCCTGTAGCATCTTCCTGATGGCAGGAGCTGGAAGAGATGATGGGAGGGGTGGGTGGGGTCCTTCATGATACTGGTGGCTTTACCGGAGCATCGTGCAAGGAAAATGTCCAGAAAGGAGGGGAGAGGGGTATCGATGATCTTTGCGGCTGTGTTCACTGTCCGCTGTAGGGTCTTGCGGTCAGGCGCACTGCAGTTCCCATACCAGACAGTGATGCAGCTGGTCAGCACACTCTCAATGGTTCCCCTGTAGAATGTGGTGAGAATGGGTGGAGGGAGACTTGCCCTTTTCAGCCGGCGGAGAAAGTGTAGGCGCTGTTGTGCCTTCTTGGAGAGTGACATGGTGTTGGTGGTCCAGGTGAGATCCTCTGTGATGTGTAGCCCCAGGAATTTAGTGCTGCTGACTCTCTCCACAGCCGAGCTGTCGATGGTCAGTGGGGGGTGGTCAACAGAGTTCCTCCTGAAGTCCATCACAACCTCCTTTGTCTTACTCACGTTGAGGGAAAGGTTGTTTGCACCACACCATTCAACCAGTTGTGCCACTTCCTCTCTGTAGTGTGTTTCATCGATGTTGCTGATGAGACCTACCACCGTTGTGTCATCAGCAAACTTGATGATGTGGTTGGAGCTGAACTTGGCAGTGCAGTCGTGGGTCAGCAGCGTGAAGAGCAGCGGGCTGAGAACACAGCCCTGTGGGGCACCTGTGTAGAGCCCTGCGCGGGACTGTTTTCTTCATCCCGCTCCCGCCCGCACCCGCCGAATTTCTGACCATTACCGCCCGCTCCCGCAACGTGTGTGTTACACTCCCGCCCGCTCCCGCAATATGTATGTCCACTCCAGGCCGCACCCGCAAAACTCTGAGAATTTATTCCCACACGATAATAGAGATGCATTGATTTTGTGTCTTCTCCCGTCCCGCAGGAAAAAAAAACGTACTTGTATTGCTATTATTAAAGAGATTAATGTTTGTTTCTTTCCCTGTCCTGCATGTATTCTGACGCACTGGTAGGGAAGATGAATAGTAGCCTGGGCTATCGGGGACATCTAAAACGCTTAGGCTACCGCTCGTTTCTTTAGACTTCAAATACTTTGATTTTGGCTATTGAAGTATTTCGTAGGCTTGATTGGTCCTGGTGTAAATGTGCTGAAAGCATGTCTGAAAGCAGCTAGCCTATGAGAACACAGAAAGACAAAACACACAATACATTCGAATATAATTTCGTTTTTATCAAAAACGTTGCACCATCACACGACACATAAACATTAGGCTTCGCAACAAAATACAATGATAAACTTCATGTCACTAGGCTACCTCCCGATCCCGCAGTGTTTTTTTTTAGCCGCCCATTCCCGCCCGCAGCAAAGTTCAAACCGCCCGCTCCCGCGAGATTTGCGTTGGGTCCCAATCCCAATGCAGCCCTCTACACCTGTGCTCAGTGTGGTAGTGCTTGAGGTGTTGCGGCTGACACGGACTGACTGAGGTCTTGCAGTTAAAAAGTCCAAGATCCAATTGCAAAGGGAGGTGTTAAGGCCCAGAAGGTGTAGTTTGTTCATGAGCTGTTGAGGGATTATTGTATTGAATGCTGAGCTTTAGTCAATGAACAGCATTCTAACATAAGAGTCTTTGTTTTCTAAGTGAGTAAGAGCCAGGTGTAGGGTGGAGGAAATGGCATCGTCCGTGGAGCGGTTTGGACGGTATGCAAACTAAAGCGGATCAAGTGTGTTGGGAAGGCTGGTTTTGATATTGATAACTAACCTCTCAAAGCACTTTATCATGATTGGAGTCAGTGCTATGGGACGGTAGTCATTCAGACAAGACAAAGGGGACTTCTTTGGAACTGGAATTATGGAGGTGGATTTGAGACATGTGGGGACGACTGCCTGGCTCAGCGAGGTGTTGAAGATATCTGTTAGGACATCTGTCAGCTGTGCAGCACAGTCTCTCAGTGCATGGCCAGGTATGTTGTCAGGACCCGCAGCCTTGCGTGGGTTAACCCTGGATAGAGTCTTCCCTACATCGGCTGGAGACAGACAGAGTGCCTGGTGGTTGGGAGGTGTGGGTAGTTTTTGTGCAGGAGTGTCATTCTGCATTTCAAAACCTGCATAGAACTCATTGAGTGCATCTGGGAGGGATGTGTTGTCATCGCAGGCCTGTGGCAGGGGCTTGTAGTCGGTGATGGTCTGAATGGCTTGCCACAGGCTCCATGTGTCTTTGCTGTCAGTAAAATGATTATTTATTTTTTTGTGCATACAAGCGTTTTGCTTGCTTGACGCCACGGGAACAGATTGGCTTTTGCTGTTTTTAGGGCTGCTTTATCTCCTGATCTGAATGCATCATCTCTGGTCTTTAGCAGCCCACGAACCTCTGCTGTTATCTCGTGTGAATGCGGCACACAAAATTCAGATGTGGAGGGGTAATTTCTAAATCACACGAGGTCCCCAGACAATACTAATCCTGTGCGAATAGGGCTTTACAGTGTGTTTATACTATGTGTTTATACTTAAGCTTGAAACAATTATATTTGCAGACTATCTCAGTTGCCCCTATCTGCTTTTGCCCTTTTTCTGGTTAAAGTTGTAATGCACTCTAGTCCTGATTACGCAGATGCAGATTCTCAGACAAATTAATTCCCACAGTATCAAACTGGGTTACATCCATAACCTGAGATGTTTTTCTGCAAATTTTCTTAGTCACTTACATTGTAGGAAGTCATTTCTGGTCCTGGGAACAATGTTGGTGAGAATGACTGTGAAAATCAACAGATATAAACAGTGTTATTTACATATATTTAAATATAAAATACTCTCTGCATCCATTCCTAATACATTTCTAATATGATGCTCTATGTCACATAAATGATGGAGGCTAATTTGTGAGAAATCTCCAGGATTTTACCTTTGTCAGAGATCTTTTGAAATTCCTCTTTACAGAAATCCTCAATTTTTTCTCTCAGTTGACTGATAGATTCTTTCATGCCATCAAAAGAGAAGACAGAATTGAAGGGATTGTCAACTATGTTTGTAGATTCAGGAGGTGCTGACAGAACCTGGAAACTCTACAAAAAAAAAAAAATTAAAAAATCATCACATCCACACTAAAGTCAATAACCTGCACTACTACTTAAGTTTTGTTAACTTCTTTGGCCATGTGTCATGCTTGTCACGTGATACACAACAGCCTAGCCCTGTATGAGTGAGTCATTGATTTAATTACACACCCCGGACTACGTTCCCCATCATCCATTGCGCTGATCACATGCATCCAATCAGACACTCTATATAAACCTTGGACTTCCTCTTGCAATTTTCCAAGTATTGGACTGGGTTTAGCTTTCTCTGTGTTAGCTGCCGTACGGAGCCACCTAGTAAATCCCTACTAGGTATTTAACCCTTTGCCTTGTCATTCGGAATCTGCTCAACCCTTCGTATGAACTCTAGCCTGTCCCATTGGAACACCCATTTTCCTTGTCCCTAGGATTGTGTTCACCGCTGATCGACCCTCGCCTGCCTTATAGATTACTCTTGTGTCTTGTTCTAACATACCTGTTTGTAATGTAAATATAATAAGAATGTAAATATCGGTATTGGCCCGATATGAAAAATTGCACCGATGTGTCTTACCGATAAGAGGAATATATTAACTCGCATGTGCTCAGAGTGTGCTAGTGATTAGACCATGTCAGCAGTGTGGCTCAGGGTGTGTTCACACAAGTCATGTTTGGTTTGATTAAAATTAACTCTCTCTGAGAAAGTGTGAGCGCTGCTATCCAAAACCCTGGTACACACCAAACAAGCGGGCCGAGACTGCTAAAAAGATGGGTCTTTGCCCGCTTCCAAACAAACTCTGGTGCTGTCTGAATGAAATATGAACACAACACAGACCAAATACTTGTAAACTAACCAAAGGCAGGAAGATTCAACACTATGCAACATGATTTTACTAAGGGAACAAGCAGTGGGCAAATGTGGAGCAAAAAGCAGGTAAAGTGCCTTTTATGAGCTCTTTGTGAGTTCGCAGGTGGTGAAAATAAAATCATATGTGACCAGTGCTGGCAAAATAAGTCAGAATGCGCACAGCCTAATTTTGAGCTACAGGCAAAAGAAGTGAAAAATGTTTTGGTTGAATTTGAGGTTTTCACAAAAATGAGTTCATCAAGCCCTCTTCTAGCAATCCCAATGCTCCAAATAGTAATTAAACATCTAAAATTATCTTTATTTGTACATTTTCTGAGAGTACTTTTTTCTCTGCTCACTTCTGGATGACTGCTGCTGCTTCTCACAACAAATTGTAGGCCTATTGTTGGAAAATGCAGCATTTCAGATTTGTAAATATTCATATTGAATTCTCAGTGACATGAATCCAGACTAGTGTAATATGATTTTCAAACCAATGCTGATGAAAACAAAATGATTGCACTGACTGACACTTGCAAAGCATGTGCATGTCTGGGAGCACGAGATCTTCCTCTAAAGTACATTATTGTGTACACACTAGAGGTCTTCACAGGTCCAAAAATTTATACCCGAAACCAAGGACACCCGGAAATTTGTTGCATGGAACCAAATCAGACCCGTATTTGATTTGAAGGTGGGACCCGCACGTCCTGATTTTGCTGAGTTAGTTGTGTTCCTGGGTCAACATATTTTGTTGACCCTGGAACAACATTTTAATCCAAAAATTTTATCTTGACCACATCCCTACACCTAAACCTAACCTTACCCATGAGTAATCCCTAAAATCTGAGGAAATTATAGATGAATGACACTGAGGTACAAGCACCAAACACTGATTGTAAACCTAAACTTCACAAAAACTATAAACTGTTTTTTCAAATCTGATTGGTTAATCACAATGTTGTTCCAGGGTCAACAAAGATGTTGATCCAGGAACATGTTGCACTTGGTAAAATCAGGTTCTGCGGTGGGACCCAAACCCGTGCAGACCCGAGAAATGCCTTAAATTTACTACCCAGACCCGACCGCTGTCTGTAAATTGGACCCAAACCCAGCTGGGAAGACACAGAACCGACTGCACCCGGTCGGCACATATTGCACAGCAAACTGCTATCAACGAGTCAATAAACAAGTTGTGAAAAAAACTTTTTGGCTTACCTACTAGTAGCCCTGACCGTGATCAATCCTCCCTGACACTAACATTTTCATCCATGTTAGGCTGTTCCTCTCTCTTGCCAAGTGAAAGAACCTTCTTAATCTATTCATTATTCCAGCTCGGAGCAATTATTATTTAAAAAAAAAAAAAAACGCACAGAACAAGAAGTGCGTTACTCTTTACTGTGTGCGCAGTGGTGTCTGGAGAAGAGGGTATACTCTTAATTTATTTAAGGTATTGTTTTCGTTATAATGTACTGACTCAAATTAATAATCAACAATTAATTATCATGTTATCCACTCTGCAGTGAATAACATGAAATTCATTTTTTGCCACCATTTTGTGATAGAAATGCTACAGCCTCCATCATTTCTTCAACAAAATGTGGACATCACAACCCTTACAAAAACTAACCATGGTTTTATCATAGTAAACCTGCTTAATTTCCTTTTGTGTGATTCCTGATTGCTTGAGACCGTAAAATCAATCCGACAACTCTGTTAATAAAATCATAGTCATTTGAGGTAACTGTCTTTTTTGTTGTTGATAAAACAGTTTATTAACCGATTGCTCTTTATTTATTTATTTTTTTGTAACAAAAAATAACTGCTTATTTAGAAGTAATTCTTCAGTGGCTAATATCTTTTGCTTCATTTAATACAGGGTCTGTGCTGAAATTTGTTACAAAAGAGGATGAAGTGGTACCGTAGGTGGCTATGTAGGTGCAGATGAAGTGGCCACAACTGTCAATCTACATTCTGGCAGAAGTTCTATGAACAAAGAGAAACCATCACTCAGTAAACGAGTAGAAACTGATGCGGTGTTACCTCCAAGTGCTCTGCCAGTTGAACCTTCTCTCTGGCCATCTAACAGATTCTGATCATCTTAAAATTGTACAGAGAGGACCATTTAAAGTAGAATCTTATCTTGCCTGTGAATAGCAAAGTGATATACATATATATATTACATTACATCTGCAGTTTATTTCTAAAAAAACAAAAAGATAAATGCCACTTTAAAAAAAATTACGTTCTTTAAAAAGAAGACAGCATAGTAAGAGATGTGTTCCGTTCAGAAATAATTGCCCTGTTCAGGCTAGCTGACATTATCATGTCAGTGACTTAGCAAAAAATAAACAAAAACATGTCTTGAGAGTCCAAGCACACATTGCACGATGAAGCCTATTAGAATGCAGTTAGATACCTTATAATTCAAATAATGAAAGAAAAAATATTCCTGTATGAGTTTTTATTGTTTATTTTTATATAGTTGTACTTATATAATCATTATATAATACTATAATCATTATAGTACCATTAAATGGTATCTTTTAAGTAAAATCACACAAGAATCAGCATGTGTGCATGATCGCAAATGCTAAATTGGCAGTTCAACGGATAAGAAGTTAATCGAGTGAGCTGCATTTTAGACACATTTAACAGTCTTTTTCTGTTTTACAAATGAAATAATTCCAAACAAAGCTGGAGCAGAGCTGTTGTGTGTCTCAGAACAACACTGCATTGTTTCTTTTCTGAATTAATCTGTTTTTGAACTTATTGAGTGAGCCAATTATTCAGTGATCCATTCATAAAACAGTCAACTTGCTTTGATTCTAACTCAATCAACCATTTCATTCATTGAAACAGACACTTATCACCATCTACTTGTGGTTTCAGTATCATTTAGTGTCATTTTTTTACATTCAGCAAAGTATTGTTTAAGGATGTTTTATTAACAAATTTCAGGAGAAGCATGCACAGATAATTAACATGGCCAATTTATCGTCAGCAATCACGCTCCCTATCCAGTCGAGCTCGAGAGAATCCCTACAAATAACCAAAGCAGTCTTACCATCATTTTTCTCGTTTCACAGCACTCGGTTCACTCCTTTGCTATTATAATCACAGACCCATTTTCAGATTCTCTGCAGCAATCCGCTGGCCCCAAAATTACTCCTTCCCTGCCAGTCATCGCTGCCGAGTGCCAAGCTCCATCGCGGCCACTGCTCTGCTCAACAAGCCACACGATTTCCCAGACGCCGAGGATTAACCTCGCCTCCACTGCCAAAACTACCAACTTCCCTGACATCCTCTTTGGGTTCGGGCTAAAATGCCTAGCTCGGACCTCTCTCCCCGGGCTCGAGAATGATTACCGAGCTCGGAGCCCTCTCCCGGACAGCACGCCAAATACGCATAACCTTTACTCAGTTTATTATATGCAAGTGTGAAGTTGTTAATTATCGTTATTGACAAAAAACGCTGCAAAAAATATATAATTTGTCGATAATGCATTTGATGTAAGTTAGACAAGAATATCTCTGATTGGGGTTTTGTGTTGCTGGATGTAATAATGAACATATTCGTCGTCATTTCCTCCCAACATCAGAGCCACTGAAGATGCAGTGGATTACGTTTATTTGTGAATGGAACACATCTCCCGATCTGCATATATCAGTCTATGTTCGCGCAAATCATTCGTGATCCAGCTTTACATACAGCATAAGTGAGTATAAAGGTTTTTTGATGAATCTTTGCAATTGCCTTTCCTAATAACATGCTAGTTAGCATGTTTAGTGGCTAAATGCAGCTAAATGCAGCTAAAGTAAACAGTATTGTCATCTGAGGAAATTACAATGATCAAACAAGTGGGTTTTTTTTAACTAAAAGATGAAATGTTATCTGCTTTTGCTATAAAACAAACTTTTAATATGTAATAAATTTTTAAATATTTTTTATATTACCTGTATTTAAGTTATTATTACTTAAAACAAACTAACTGCAGTTTGATATTAATTGGAATGCACAATAAAAAACGTGATTTCTGGAAAAAATAAATAAATGAACTCGAGTAGAGAGCAGTGAACACTGCGTAGAGACCATGTCAGTCGGACCACAGTTCTTTCATGGAGCTCTCTTCTAAGTAGAACCAGTGGTCTAGCTGAATGAAATTAGGACACGCAATGACTTTAATCGTACATTATAGCACTGAAAGATCCTGATAATATTAAAATGCACTGGAAAAAGATTTCTTAATCTGTACATTAATATTATGAACTATAGTGTACTTTAACAACAGTGGCTAAATGTTGACAATTAGAGCTGTTAATGTACAGCACTGGATGTGTCTTTGAGCCTTCCACTCATTAGAAGAGCGAGTTTGTTACAATTTGTCTTGCTTTCTAAATGTGCAAATATAAGAATTTGCATTTGCTCACAAAACAAACAAAAAACATTGACCACATTCTCCACCAATAACATCCCAGCTGTAATTTCACTGTAAAAGGGAAGAGGGGAAGTTTGCAATGTTGCAATTCAACATTGACTACTGCAAGATCAGCAGAGGCCAATAATTTTGTGCCATGCAGCAATTATGTGACTGTTTGCAGAATGCATGTATAGGACCTACAAGCCTGCACCCTCTAGAGTTTCATGACTAAACAAACCTGTTAACAAGAAGGAAAGAGAAACAAGAATAGAAAAAAAAAAAAAAAAAAAAAAAAAGAGAAGAGACGGGCAAAAACAGGACAGCAACAACTGATTTACAGCCACACACCTGAGAAATCAACTGTAAATTAAAAACAAATTAAATCTTTCAAGATCTCACCAGAGGCTGAATAAACAAAAGCAGCATTGCCATCTTTGTTTATTATAAACAAATGTATTTATTTCATACATACAGAAGTTCTTATTGAGAATTAACATGTTAATTTGGTCATTTGTACAGTATACACAAACCAGAGTTTTGGGTCAGTAAGATTTTTAAAGAAAACTTTGCATCTATGTGATCAAAAATACTGTACTTGTGAAATATTATTACAATTTAAAATGAATGTATTCTATTTTAATATTTTAAAATACATGTGCTGGTCATATAATTAGAATATCTTCAAAAAGTTGATTTATTTCACTAATTCCATTCAAGAAGTGAAACTTGTATAATGTACACATTCATTCCACACAGACTGATATATTTCAAGTGTTTATTTTTTTTAATTTTGATGATTATAACTGACAACTAATGAAAACCCCAAATTCAGTATCTCAGAAAATTAGAATATTACTTAAGACCAATACAAAGAAAGGATTTTTAGAAATCTTGGCCAACTGAAAAGTATGAGCATGTACAGCACTCAATACTTAGTTGGGGCTCCTTTTGCGTGAATTACTGCAGCAATGCGGCGTAGCATGGAGTCGATCAGTCTGTGGCACTGCTCAGGTGTTATGAGAGCCCAGGTTGCTCTGATAGTGGCTTTCAGCTCTTCTGCATTGTTGGGTCTGGCATATCGCATCTTCCTCTTCACAATACCCCATAGATTTTCTATGGGGTTAAGGTCAGGTGAGTTTGCTGGCCAATTAAGAACAGGGATACCATGGTCCTTAAACCAGGTAATGGTAGCTTTGGCACTGTGTGCAGGTGCCAAGTCCTGTTGGAAAATGAAATCTGCATCTCCATAAAGTTGGTCAGCAGCCACGTTGACCTCGGACCTCAGAAAACACAGTGGACCAACACCAGCAGATGACATGGCACCCCAAACCATCACTGACTGTGGAAACTTTACACTGGACCTCAAGCAACGTGGATTCTGTGCTTTTCCTCTCTTCCTCCAGACTCCGGGACCCTGATTTCCAAAGGAAATGCAAAATGGGACTACTTGCACTGAGCCGTGTGACGCACTTTCATTTTGAAATCGTAGGGCTCAGTTATTTCCGGTTATGTACATTTTACTTACTTAACGGAACATGAAGTTTTAAACCAACATTTAAACCGATCTGAGAAAGCGGTGGCTAGTAATCATGCGTAATTGTTCACCACAGGGTGTCAGTGCTCTATAGTGGCCTAATCGCGAAGCTGCAGTTTGTGAGATCTGATAAATAAGATCATAATGAACCTTTATTTATCTGTGTTAAATATATTAGTCACTATTCTGTGTCATATTCTGTCATCATTTCACTGTATGTAGTCTAATGCCAAAATATGAATATTCAATAGTCGCACTGTCAGCGTGTTACTGTTAAAATTTATTTAAATGTTTAACATCGTTAAATAAGGCAGTTACCTCACATTCATTCAGCCAATTTAAACTATGGAATAAGCAGTTTGGGTTTGGAATAAGAGCATCAACACGCACAAACAAATTAGCCATGGTTTTACTACAAATAAAACCAAAAACAGCAATTGAAGTTAAACCATATAACCACAAATTAACACAGGTATACTACACTGTCCATAGTTTAACGATGGTAGGCTATTTGTAGTAAAAGTGTTGTTATACAAATGGTAAAAATGGGAAAAACATGGCACTTTTACTATAGTAAAACCATGGTTAATTTTCGTAAGGGTGTTCAGTCAAACTCGTTTAAAACTGTACATTCATCAGGTATTGAAATATGAACAGTTAAAGAAAAATATTGTTATATTAAAATATATTTATTTATTATTCAGAATGCACATACGGAAGGTAAATATATTTATAGTAACAGGTTGAATATGATTCATGTTGATGCAGAGAATATGATTAATTGTTTTTTAAAGAAATGACAGCCCTAAAATGTAATAATAATCTGCGTTCTCATGAGAAACTGTCTGTATGTAGGTGCTCTGAACGCTAACCGGAAACTCCCGAGCCGTAACAAGTAGAACGCGGAAGTGGTTGTGCAAGTAGTCCATTTACTTTCATCAGAGAAAATAAGTTTTGGACCACTCAGCAGCAGTCCAGTCCTTTTTGTCTTTAGCCCAGGCGAGACGCTTCTGACAGTGTCTGTTGTTCAAGAGTGGCTTGACACAAGGAATGCGACAGCTGAAACCCATGTCTTGCATACGTCTGTGCGTAGTGGTTCTTGAAGCACTGACTCCAGCTGCAGTCCACTCTTTGTGAATCTCCCCCCACATTTTTGAATGGGTTTTGTTTCACAATTCTCTCCAGGGTGCGGTTATCCCTATTTTTTCTACCACATCTTTTCCTTCCCTTCGCCTCTCTATTAATGTGCTTGGACACAGAGCTCTGTGAACAGCCAGCCTCTTTTGCAATGACCTTTTGTGTCTTGCCTTCCTTGTGCAAGGTGTCAATGGTCGTCTTTTGGACAACTGTCAAATCAGCAGTCTTCCCCATGATTGTGTAGCCTACAGAACTAGACTGAGAGACCATTTAACCCTTTCACGCGTACGATCACACCAGTGTGATCATTCTTGGCTGGTCCCTGGAGCGTACGATCACACCGGTGTGATTCGAACGTTCGGCGCGTCACGTGATCAACCGCTGAATTCAAATCTGCTTTGGCGCTTTGGCTGGCGCTGAGCCAGATCGGACGCGCTGAGCGCTTGTTATATTATCGCAACTATTCAGTGTTTTCAACAATAAAATGCTTATTTTAGGTTCCAGACATTTACATACACATACGTCCTAGTAAAACGATGCATTTATATTTAGCAAAATACATGCCGATGTCTATGGAAGCGGCAATAATGATTCTTACCAATGTTATCTAACGACATGTTTTATTGATATCATATACACATTGTGTAGGTAACTATAAAGTTTACTCTGCTCTTCTCCCAGCTAACCAGAGACTTACTTTAATGTTTTTCGGGAGGAGAGGATGAATTTGCGTTTTGTAAATCCCACAGCTCAGATTCAGCGCGAACTAACATGGCGGCACCCATGACTTGACATAGATCAACTAACACGCTCATTATAAAAGTGTTTAAACCTCCAAATACATTTGCTTGCACATATTTCAGAATCGGAATATCAGATATTTCATAATACAGTGAGCACGTTTGTGAATATTAATAATAAAAAGGGAAAAAACTATATAAAAGTGATACATGTGTCATACAGCGCTATTGTGGCTGCGTTGTGTCACGGGACAAACACGACGCGTCGCCATGGAAACAATAAGGCTATATGTTCTAAATAACGGTCGCCTAAAAAAAAACTCACTCTGGGGGCGCAGCTAGAATATTTTAAACTCACGCGTGAAAGGGTTAAAGGCCTTTGCAGGTGTTTTGAGTTAATTAGCTGATTAGAGTGTTGCACCAGGTGTCTTCAATACTGAACCTTTTCACAATATTCTAATTTTCTGAGATACTGAATTTGGGGTTTTCATTAGTTGTCAGTTATAATCATCAAAATTAAAAGAAATAAACACTTGAAATATATCAGTCTGTGTGGAATGAATGTATACATTATACAAGTTTCACTTCTAGAATGGAATTAGTGGAATAAATCAACTTTTTGAAGATATTCTAATTATATGACCAGCACCTGTATAATGTTTCTGTGGTGGCAAAGCTGATTCATTATCAGTGTTGGAAACAGTTGTGCCGTTTAATGTTTTTTGGATCCTTTGATAGGTTTTTTTAGGATGCTCTGAATAAAGGGGTCATCGGATGCACATTTTCCAAAAGTTTATATGATTCTTTAGGGTATTAATAAAAAGTCTATAACCTTACAACAACAAAATTTCTCAATGGTAGTGTAAAACAACACCCTTTTTATCTTGTCAAAACAGCTCTTTTTACAGCAACCTGTTTAGGTGCATGTCCCTTTAAATGGTAATGAGCTCTGCTCACCCCACTCCTCTCTTCCATGGGGTGACAAGCGGCTCTCTCTGAGACTGTAAAGTTTAGCTGCATTTAGCTGTGGAACTTGCTAACTACCACATTATTAGGAAAGCTGATTTGCAAAGATTCATTAAAAAAAAAAAACGTATACTCATTTCTTCTGTAGATGAAGTTGGATCACGAATGATTTGCGTGAACACAGATGCCTTTACATAGATCAGGGGGCACATTCCTTTCAAAAACAAACGTAATCCACTGTGTCTTCAGCAACTCAGATGTCAGGAGTAAATGACGGCTGCTATGTTCATTATTACATCCAACAGGCAGACACAGCTTACTTAGGGCGGGTCTATGCTAAAACGGCCATGTCAGTTAATAGTTGTGGGAGGAGCCTGTGCAGAACATCTCAGGTTACGTATGTAACCCTGGTTCCCTGAGAAGGGAATGAGACACTGCATCCTCTAGAGGACCTCTATGGGGAACGTCTCCTTTGTGACCCGTATCTGAAGCTACATACAAAAACTACACAGTACTGGCTGGCAACAGCCTATGACGTCGCTGCCAGCGCATCATACCAACGCAACCGCATAGTATAAAAGGGCGCCGGTTGAACACAACATCCGCTTCTTTGTCTAAAGCTTGTGTCTGAAGCATGGTGAGGAGACTAGAGGACACAGTGTCTCGTTCCCTTCTCAGGGAACCAGGGTTACATACGTAACCTGAGACGTTCTCTTCCAAGGGAACTTCGAACTACGTCCTCTAGAGGTCGCTATGGGGAACGGTTATACCCACGCTGCCATGCTGAGGGGAGTGCAAGCCAGACAAAAAGGCAAGCACTAACTAAGGGAGCTGCCCCAAAAGATGTCCAGGTGGCTGTCAGTGACTTAATCCCTATGGCCAAAGGCCTGAGCTGCATACCCAAGAACTTACCTGTAAGGATAGGACTAACAGATGCCTGACCGTAGGGCAGAGCTCAGACTTGGAATCGGAAGAGAGATTCCTTTAAGGGATATAGCCTATAATCTAAGAAGTATTCTAGACTTTGGCTTGTCAACAGGGGGTTCACCTACTACTTGTGTGACCTCGCTTGAAGAGCTGGTCGGGTAGGTCATCAGCACCCCGTTCAGAAATATGGAAGCGATACATAAGTCGAGTGTGGCCCAAGGTTCCAGGGCTGAACATCTCAAGAAAGGGTATGAAGCTAAATGCGTGATCCTCACCATACAGGATTTTAGAAAGAACACAAGAAGCTAGTGTGTGTTCTTACCACAACCTCCAGCAAGCCTGGATACTGAAATACCATTCAAGAAGAGGCTCTGGGAAGCAGAGAACACAAATCTCAAAAAGGGAGATTCTGAGCCCTCAGAGAGCAGAATTGTGCTCAAAGCACTACAAAGCTCAGTATTGTGCAGCCTGCACAAAAGCTCAAAAGCTCAATCTTTAATAACCAAGGCGAGCATTTAGCATCTACAGGGTAAATACCTTGCCAACTGAGGGGAGGACCTGTACGTTCTGCTCAGGAACGGTGTGCTAAAATGACCCTATTAGAGAGGGAAGAACTCTAATACAGGAGATACGAGGGCATACACGAGGTCTAGTGACCTGTGCTGCCAAAATTATAAAGCTCCAGAAGTCCTTGGATACCCAAATGGGGTAGCCATTTAAGGAAGATGTTCACTGAAGGGGGTCGGATGGCAGGGAGGGAGCCTGAAGAGATGATGCTATCTCCTAAGGAGAGATAGCTAGCTAGCGTCCCTTCAATAGGAGGCATCCTCTCATAGCCATTTTTGCGCATTCCCTCAACATTAGCATAACTAGTATGCTGGAACCTATGAATACGTGAAGAAAATGGCTTATTCCATGCCTTCACAACCTCCAAATAGAGATCGGGAAGGAATGGAAGGCTCACTTGAGCTTGGGGTTTATGGTCAGAAAGGAAATGCTCATAAAGACGACCCCACGGCGCCACCTTCTTAACCCGCTTCCACGGCAGAGCCAACCTTGCCGTGGCACCTTCCATAACCTCCAAAAGCTCAACATACGTGGGGCAGAAGGTTTGAGAAGATTCAGATTGCATTTCTTCATCTAACAACTCCTGTTCTTTCTGGGTAAAACCCAGCAGAGCACTGGCTGCTGGATCAGATGATGTGAGAGAAATCACATCATCATCCTCCAACAGCTCACTCTCATCCCCGACCGACGACTGAGACAGGAGAAGCCCCTTATCTAACTTATCGGCGAGATCCACCTGCGATGCCCACAAGCTCAGTTTCCTCCGCGCCTCAGCAGTGGTAGGTCCCGAACCACGGGGAGCCAATGGCTGTCCCTCTTTCCTCGAAAAGAGGGACAAACAAGAGCGGAGCTTCTTCATAGGAAGAAGCGCACAATGCACGCAAACTGCCCCCTCGAGGACGTCGCGTGCATGCTCTTTGCCCAAACATATGACGCAAATATCGCGTGTCATCTGGTGCCAAGAATCAAGGACACAGATCCGCACACTTTCTAAATGCCTTGCTAGTGCTAGCCATAGTAGGTAAGAAAAGAAAGCTTACCAGTTAGATGCAGCTTCAAAAAAAACAGTTGCTGAAGACAATGAAGAGGGTGTTGTGTTCAACCGGCACCCTTTTATACTATGCGGTCACGTTGGTATGACAGTGACGTCATAGGCTGTCACCGGCCAGTACTGTGTAGTTTTTGTATGTAGCTTCAGACACAGGTCACGAAGGAGACGTTCCCCATAGCAACCTCTAGAGAACGCAGTTTGAAGTTCCCTCGGAAGGAAACTACATAATTTTGCCAAGATTCTGAGAACAGCCTGATCTGAGAAAGTGATTATTATTATTGGGGATTTAAAAAAAAAAAAAAAAAAAAAAAAGCACAGGGTGGAATTTTTTATCATTATAGGGTGGTTGTGTACACACACTGCCAGCACACATTTATCCTATTCTTTTATATCTCTTTTACCTGCAGGAAATGGATGTGATCCTCTGTGTGTGAAAGCTGCTCCAGCTCAGCGTCTCTTCTCCTCAGATCATTGATCTCCTGCTCCATTTGCTTTAACCGTCCTTCAGCTTGACTCACTACAATATTTTCCTGATCTCTGATCAGCCGTATCATCTCAGAGCGGCTTCTGTTAATGGAGCGGACAAGCTCAGTGAAGATCCTTTCACTGTCCTCCACTGCTGCCTGTGCAGAGCACTGTTATGACACACATCACAATCACACAGTGGGCTTCAATGGGACTGAAAGACAAAAGTCCAAACTGAGATTGAGACAAACTTCTCTTCTTCTCCAGACTCACCTTATTAGACTCCACAGCCTCTCTCAGCTGCTGAAGATCTTTCTTTCTCTGATGGATTCTTTGCTGGATCATTCTCTGTATCTCCTTCAGTTGGTTCTGGAGGACAATCCAATAACAGGAAACATAATAATACATAAAACATGCTACATAAAACTATTTATCATGTGAGCAATTGATTTGAAACCAATATCATCAATAAGTGATAAGTGTTGTAGTAAAGTATCTAGCATGGTGAGATTAGTTTTCTAAAAAGAGATTATAACTAACCTAGGCAGATACAGAGTGACTGAAGCAAGGAAACAAGTATGAAACTCTGTAAAAATCCCACTGATGGGGAAGACAACAGATCCATTAAGAAAAGTCTTACTCTAACAGAAAGTGAACTGCTGCAGGGCTTTTGGAGAATTTGCATGTTAACGTTATTTATTAAATGGGTAGGTTTAAAATAATAGGTCACTAAATACCTATAAATACCTAAATACCTATATGTGTACCAAATAAACGTGGAACACACAGCACTATTATACATTCACTTATCCAGTTATTTATTTAACACACATACTTATTTACACTTCACATTTGCACCTTGCATACATAGTAACTTGTTTATTTTGTATATTGTAAAGTTATTGTTATTTTGCACATTGTCTGTCTTGTATAATTATATATTGTTCTTTTTATTGTCTGTTATTGTATCTGGTCCTGTCACTGTCATTCACTGTCATGCACTGTGGAGCTTCTGTCACTACAACAAATTCCTAGTATGTGTAAACATACATGGCAATAAAGCTCATTCTGATTCTGATTCTGATAAATAAATAAATGAAATCTACCATCCAGTATTCATATTGGTTTTTTTTTTTTTGTTTTTTTTTGTCAGCCTGTATAAAAAATAAACTGTGACCTGTGCTGGCAAAATGAGTCCGCAAATTCTTAAATTCTCAAATTCTCAAAAAAGAGAAAAGGGCCTCCAAAATGCTATGAATCTAATGAAAAATCACAAATGAGCTACAGCCATTTGAAGATGACAAACAAAGTCAGTTCTGAGAAAAATAAAGTTAAAGTTTCCTGAAGGTTCCAAAGCAAAATCGCCTAGCATTGTTTCCTCCACTTACTTTCTTAATATTAACTATTATATTAATATTTAGAATAAAGCAATTTTTTATTTTATCTTTTTTATTAAAAATAAGATTTGCAAAAAACAGCAACAAATATAAGAAAGAAACAAATAGTGCACTACTTTTTTCGTTTGACATCTAAGCAAAAACATTCAAATAAGAAAAACAAATAATCAAATGTAAAAATCACTTCAGTGTGTTCATTACTAATAATTTGATTATTAAAACTACAAAAGGAGAAAGAGTTCAATCAAGAGCAGCAATCTTTTGTTTTATTGTTAGATTAACAGTAATGAGACAGACAGCCTAAATATTAAGGCCTACTGTACTGTACTGCCTACTGAACTTCCCCAAACATTCACTTAAGACATAACAGATTATGTTTGCATAAATAGCCTACTTAAATACTATAATTCTGTGTATACAGTATGTATATGTATTGGGATCACACTGGTGAAAGTGCCTTTATGTGCGTGATTGATATGTCACGAGAAGCAGGCAGAGAACGTAGAAAAAAAGATCATTCTAGATGTTTAATTACTATTTGGAGCATTGGGATTGCTAGACGAGGGTTTAAAGAATTAATTTTTGTGAAAACCTCAAATTCTACCAAAATCAACCTTTATCACGTTTTTTGTCTGTAGCTCAAAATTAGCCTGTGCGCATTCCAACTCATTTTGCCAGCAGGGGTCACAATTGATATTCTGTATAATGTCAAATTATGTATTATGTCTCTTATGTAACAAACTTATTGATGTTGGTAACATCCAACCTCACTGGCTCATGCAAGTCACATGACTAAATAAGTCTAATAAAATATTTGATTTAATAGTGAGCTCCGCTGAAAAATCCAGCATAAACCAGCATGAATTCCATGCTAGTCCTCACTGGTCAGTTTTGGTATAGTGCTTATGTAGTGCTTGTATAGCTAGTGGAACAGCATAGTCATAATTAACACTGACACCTGTCAAACAATAAGAAGACACAGTGCGTGCAGCTACTCCGACAAGAGTCATGTCGTCCGAGTGGGAGAGTGAGAGTCTCTTTCCACATCCAAAAAAGTAAGTGGTTTTCTGTGTTCATATATTTAAATCAGGGGCGGCGTTTCCTTATGGCAGTCGCCATACCCTAGCACAGTCAGGTGTTTCGTTATTATTTTAAAATCACTGCTATTGGTCTTTATGTCTGTTTGAGGGTTTCACAAATGTTTAACCAATGAAAAGCATTCAAAAGAGCTTGTGACTAAACCTTGTAACTATATTGGATCCACAAACTGCACACAAAACCTCATAACTTCACCCCACTTCCATTCAGAATGAAATGCTGTGCAGCGCACACAGCCTGGAGCACAGCTCTCTGCTTGTTTGCAATGTAAGGGTAAATAAATAACTGATGTTTGAATAAGTACAGTGTTTTGTTTACTCAAACACGCTTGAAGAGCAGAGAAGAGTTTTAGGTTTTGCCATATAGGCAACGTTTGAAATATCCTATGAATATAGTGCATCATCGTTTATATCATGAGATTTTGGCCAAGTGCATTAAACGACAAGAAAAATAAGTGTCCTTATAGCTACAATAAAAGTTATAACCTGTACATTGAAAGCACATAATGCAGTGCACTTGCTGCCTCAGATATAGTCCCTCTTATAAAAGATAAAACACACGATTTACCCCACTGCAATATCCTATGGTTTTGTGAAACACCGCCACTGATTTAAATAAAGGGTGATTCTTTTAATTAAGTATCACGTTTTTCTTTACTCATCTTATTGTAATGAATAGTCCACTGAAAGCATGTTGTTGACGAACCCAAGTGCAGTTTTTTTTTACAGTGAAGACAGAACATAATCCAAAATCCAAACGTAATCCAAACAATGAACAAAGAATTGACTTGACAATGGTTTGATTGGCACAGACTTGGCATAAACAGACTTGGCATGAAACAGACAGGAACAGGAACTCCCCAACCGCAGTCTTCCGTTCAGCCCTGACAAAACAAAACATTGCAAAACGTTTCTCAAACTGAAACGGTGGTGCGTTGTACACCCTGTTCTGATGATGCAAGATTTGCAACTATGGCAGCTGAGAAGGCCATTGTTTGTGTTCTTTTTGAAGAATTTTCAGTTCGAGTGAAGGGATTTGTGGAGACTGTGGTTCCTAATTATTGTGATCCAACATTTGCCTCGCATTTCAGGAGGAAAAGACAAACATTTCAGGTGATAGATAATCCACTCCTTACCTACACTGTAACAAATTGCTGTAAAAATCTTTTTGTCTGGCCTGTTCGCAGCATATATTCACTCTGGAGTAAACTTACCAGGAGGAGACAGACGGTGATTTAGAGTTCATTCAAAGGTAATGGTTGCATTCTAAGAATTTGAATACCTGCATTTTACATGTAGATATGTTAGAAGATGTTTCTCAACTCCAGAATGGGATGATTTTTAAAGGGAGAATGATTCAGATGTCTCAAAAGCTTAAACTAATGTGAATTACATATTGTCTGTTTCCTGACTGTTTTGTAGGTATTTACAAGGAACAAAGACGTTGAAAGGAAATGTTCCATCTAAAACCACAGGGCAAATGGCACAGAAGAAACCAGCTGAAGTGAACCCAAGATGCTACTCTTCTTTGCAAAGTGAAGGATTTTCAGCAGAATTTCTGAAATGTAAGATGTTCATACACACCATCATCCCCTTTTTCCTTTTATTATATTATTTTATTATCTACACTGCCATTCAAAAGTTTGGGATTAGTAAGATTTTTTATGTTTCTTATGAAATAAGTTTCTTCTGCTCATCAAGGCTGCATTTAATTTATCAAAAATACAGAAAAAATAATGTTGTGGAATATTATTACAATTTAAAATAATGATTTCTATTTTAATATACTTTAAAATGTAACGTTAATTTATTTCAGAATTTTCAGAATTTTAATTACTCTAGTCTTCTCATTTCTCCAGTGTAACATGATCCTTTAGAAATCATTGTAATATGCTGATTTATTATCAATTTTAGAAACTGCTTAACACAATTGTACTGCTTAATTTTTTTTTTTCAGAACCTGTGATACTTTTTTCAGGATTCTTTCATGGATTTAAAAAAAAAAAAAAAAATTTTTTTTTTTTTTTTTTTTTTTTACTTTTATCCAACAAGTATGTGTTACATTGAAAGTGATAGTAAAGACTTACATTGTTAGATAAGAATTCTGTTTTAAATAACTGATGTTCTTTTAAACCTTTTCATCAAAGAATCCTGAAAAGTATCACAGACTCCAAAACATACACTGACAGCATTGACAATGACATTGACAACATTGACAATTGAAAATAAATGAGAATGATCTCTGACAGATCATGTAACACTGGCGTATGATGCTGAAAATTCAGTTTTGCATCACAGAAATAAATAATTTTTTAAAGTATAGTAAAAAGGAAAACTTATTTTAAATTGTAATAATATTTCACAATATTACATTTTTTCTTGTATTTTGGTTTAGATAAATGCAGGCTTGATGAACATATATATATATATATATATATATATATATATATATATATATATATATATATATATATTTTTTTTTTTTTAAAGAACATTAAAAATCATACTGATCTCCCAAACATTTTAATGGCAGTTTATCTGTATCTAATTGTAACAATCATCACAAATCTGTCTTTGACTGTATCTGTCATCCCTCTGTCTGTATCTGACCGTATCATTGTTTTATAAAAAATATCTAATGTATTTTCCTCTTTGTTCTTCTTCAATTTTTTTTTTTTTTAGCCACTCTTTGCATCCTGGGATGGGACAGCGTCTGGAGCCAAACTGTTCTTCTTTTTTGATCAGAGGTTTTGTTGAAATCACTTGGGACCTTGTTGTTTTGCCATGCTGTGAAAATTCATCACTGTCATTGTGGTATTTGGAACAATTTAATTTTGACCATGTTGGTTAACTTGATGTTAGTAAAACTTTGGCTCAATGTTGGTAAAACTTAAAGTTAAGGGTAATATATGTTTCAAGTAAATATTTATTTTGGAATTCAAAATAATACTTAATGCACTGCTCTATGACATTTCTTTCATGCAAATTTGAGAGTCATATGTTAAATAAAATTTGATCTGTTTTTCAAGATTAAGATGTGTCAAATTATTATTTTTATAAATATTAGGTGCACTAAGTTTCACACTATACAACACTTTATGCAGTTAAATATTGTTTAAAGCTTATGCAGTTAATGAATTGTTTAAATTGCCAGTCATTAATATTCAGCAATCTGGAAAATATATACTGCATATATAGAATACACAAAAATAAAGTAGTTTACTGTAAAAAAGCCACAGCAATGTAAAAAATGCAGTTATTTGCTGTAATCAGGAAATACAGAATAATGCTGTAAATTTAAATTACAGCAGCGCTGCTGTAAAAATTACAGTAACTGGCTGGCAACCCTGCTGCCAGTAAAATGCTGTAAAATTTACAGGAAATTTTTTACAGTGTACGAGACTGTGTTATGATCTATATGACCTTATTATTTTTATTGTGAGTAACCTTATTAAGCTTATCATTATTGCTGATCACTGTTTTGTGCTATGATATTGTAATATTTACCATTCCATAATCAGAGGAGTATAGAAACGTTTATGACAGTGTCACTCCACAATACAATAGCAAAATATATAAATATGTACAGTATTTTCATGTTACATTAATCAGTGTCTCTTTAATACTGAGTGGTTTATATACATGTTGCTAAACATGAAACAAAACCCAAACCCCAAGTCACACTTATTTTTGTATCTGTATTTGCAATCAAGTCATGACCAATACGGCCTGTGTGTAGCACTTGATTTTTTTTGATTTGTGTTTCTGAGTATCCCTACAGTATGTTCATTGGGTAAAAAAGAAAAGCGAAATAAACAAAGTAAAAATGAATTTGTCTAAGTCCAACTCTCTAAGCATTAGGCCACAACTGCCCCCTAAACAGTCTGTCCAACAGGCAGTACAGGTGGTCGCTCAGGGCCCTGCTTTAAGAGGAGGGCCCCGTAGCCATGAGGTCGTTAGTTGAAGTTCTAGGTGTGTTCAACTTGAAGCGCCTCTACACAGACAGAACATTAATCATTATTTTAAAGTATCCTGTAAGTGATAAATGTAATGTTGATTGGTATTGTATTATAAATATACATATAAAAATACCCAACATGGCTTGAAGAACAGATTACAGTCATTTAAGGTTACCTTTCATATAGAACACGTCTATACCTTGTTCTTTTATTAAACAAGCTAAATAGTCTTATGTTATTTATCTTATTTACACTAGGGCATGTCATTTCTGCAGGGGCGTCTACTTGGGTGAAAAGTGGGACTAAATTACCAGGGCCCCAAGTCGGGGGAGGGCCCCTGAGGAGTGAAATTTTATTTTCCTTCCTGAAGTCCACCTTCACCGGGCTTTTTGACTAGGTGCATTTGAAGTCGCGTTCATTCTGCTGCTGAAGCGGCAGACGGCAGTGCATAACTGTGCTATGGAAGATGATGTCTAAGAAAGCTAAATCCGGTTCTCAGAAAAGGAAAGAGAGGCAAGAAAGGGATAAAAAAAAGAAATGAGGGAAAGCAACTGCTAACAGACTTCTTTCCCAAGAAAGGTGAGCCCAAAATGTGAGAGCAAATAGTCTACAAATGAACTCCTGCTGTGGTTACAAAACACTTCAATACCACCGCGATTATCAGTGCTAATAACACAACACAAAATTAGAAATTACATGATGCCTTGTTTGCATAGCCTACACCATTTCAATAGTATACTAATTCGAAAACTAAATTAATATTTGTTATTGGACTATAATAGTCTAACTTTGTAGGCTCAATGTCATATAGGTTCATGAGGATAGGCTGTCATATTAGTAGCAAAGCTAACTTGTGAAACGCATGGCACTCAGTTTCACAAACTGTCACAGAGGGTGATGCAGCAACAGACCCCTCATCATCTGATACTGTGGACTTAAGACAAGGTGAGCCTATACTGTAATTTAAAATGAAAGCACATCATTTTAGCTGTTTATACTGTAATGTGTTTAGCAGAGAAGTTGTGTAATAAGGCTTTTTTTGTTATACATATAAGAGTTCTTAGATTAGTAGTAAGGTTAGTTGTAGGTAGTTGTGAACCTCGAGCTTACGGGGGCCCATGGCCACTGCTTGTGCATAGGGCCCAGAATTTGGTGCTACGCCCCTGCATTTCTGTCTCTACATGAATGCGTGTCTATAATTTCTCCGCGCAAATGCAGACGGAATATTTATAAAAACGGAATTTACTCTATAGCGCAGAATGCCACGGAATTCGTCAACATTTGGATAAATAAATTAAAATTGTGTCTGTCACTTAATTCGACTCGCGATATGGACCAATGTCTGTAAATATTAAAACGGAAAAAGACGGTTTAGATATAAATCCTGCATGTTCTCAGTTTGTTTACTACGCAAATACCGAAGCACACGTGAGGCTCGCGGTGATTTTCGGCCTTTTATATAACAACATATGAACATATTTCATTTTCATTGCATTTAAAATAAATAAATATTTAATGCCTTTATTTGATTATCAGAAAAAGAAAAAAGAAAGAAAAAGACTGTAGGGCCAATATTGTTCAAAATGTTGAAATTGAGAGTTTTGGACTTTTTTTTATACAGAGAGTAAAGTACCGAAAAAAGTATCGTTGGGTACCAGCCAGTGTTGGGAGTAACGCATTACAAAAGTAATAATATTACAGTAGTATATTACTTTTTGCTGTAACGCAGTAATATAACGCATTACTAATTAAATTTGGGTAATAATATTACTCGTTACAATCTGAGTAACGCAAGTTACAACAACATATTTTAACTCAAAATTAAGTGGTGAATTTACCAACACCGCAAAACAGCACCAGAGAAAAAAATGCCGCGTGTAAAATAGTTTGTCTTTTTTCTGTTGCTGTAATTCGGTGGTTAGATGACTGCCGAGACGGATTCTACATGTGTGAGCTGTACACACTCCCGTTTTATTCATTTCATCAGAGAAAAGAATAAGAATGCATAATCAGGTGTAATCTATGTGCGACACCAAACTCTCAACAAGGAGAAATAGCACTAATAACTCCTGGAAACACATGGACAGGTGCCACTAACAAGCTAACGGAGAGAGAGAGCGAGAGAGAGAGAGAGCTGCGGGGTCGGAGAACAGAAAAAATGCGGCGGACGAGCGTAGACAAGCAACAAAAAAATAAGTTAAACTAAAAATAACAAAATCTGTTTTTATCAAATCATAGTCTATATATCAAATGAATGAATAAGCGAAATATATTTAACTTAAATAGCCTAATTAACAGATTAACAAAATGAAAGGAAAAGACTGAGTGATGCTGCTGAGGTTGGTTTGTGTTGCGTGGCTCTCTACGAAAGTTCACGGAAAGAAAAATGAGATGACAGAAATGAAAGTAAACACACTGCAGTTTTGAATGATCTGTATGACCAAAAATGAATTTTTTATTGTTTGTTTCTGCTGTTGGATCGCGCCGGCTCCTCACGCACACACATACAGCATTGCAAACGTTGCAGCCTGTTCATTATCAGAATAAAATTCAGTCAAATTAAAATAGTGCGCACTGCGTACAAGCCGTGCCATTTAGCCTGAGGTCGGGCCAAACACATTTGCTCATGTGAAGATGTTTTTACGCGTGTTAAGTACAAAGCTTGGTTTACTAGTAAATAATAGTTTAGCTTTCAAATACATCGCAAATATGGACACATTTATTTGGATTCATGCCGAATGAGACAGGTAGGCTGCATGTGTTTGTGTAGGCTTGTTTAGCAACTTATATATTTCTTTCTTGTTTTGTTCCAAAAACCGTTCAAACTAGTTTATAGGCTAAGTATTGTGCTTTGTACATTATAACATTTCGCTTTATTTACCGGCGTTATTTATAAATGTAATAATTTTGTGCTTATCTGTGTTTAACCTAAATTACAAGTAACGTTAATGTAGACTTACATACTGGTAGCCTATATAAATATGATTTTATAATTTTATGCTATATTGACCTACCTCATTACCCTCCACTGGATGTATAATGAGCAGCAATAAACTACATTTTGGTATTTTTTTATAAAGCCTAGTCATACTTCTGTGGATATTTTGGTGAAAGTAACTCAAAAGTAACTTAAAGTAGTGTAATGCATTACAATTCAGAGACAGTAATATTGTAATGTAACTAATTACTTTTAAAAGACAGTAATTAGTAATATATAATGCATTACATTTTGAAAGTAACTTGCAACACTGGTACCAGCACCCCTGCCTATTTTGGAATTCACTGCATATTGCCTCAGAAGAATCTCTCATAAAGTCATGAAGTCTCG
>NW_026129295.1:57661-72951 GCF_022985175.1 Labeo rohita
TATGTTTTTGATTGCCTGTGCTCAATGCTGCAAAAACACATTGAAAAAAAAAAAACTTTGCCATTACACAGAACACAAATACGAAAGGGAGTGTTTGCCAAATCTGTTTTGCCAATATCTATTCCCCCCATCCCCCCTACCAAAAAAAGGTCTAATACAACACACATGCATAATTCATTTATATTTTATTTCTTTGTGCTTAAAGGAGAAGTCCACTTCCAAAACAAAGATTCACATATAATGTACTCACCCCCTTGTCATCCAAGATTAGGCTTTTTTCTTCAGTCGTAAAGAAATTATGTTTTTTGAGAAAAACATTTCAGCATTTTTCTCCATATAATGGACTGATATGGTGGCCCGATTTTGAACTTCCAAAAGGCATTTTAAATGTGGCTTCAAACAATCCCAGCAGAGGAAGAAGGGTCTTATCTAGTGAAACAATCGGTTATTTTCATTAAAAAAATACAATTTAAATACTTTTTAATCTCAAATGCTCGTCTTGCCTTTCTCTCCCTGAACTCTGTGTATTCTGACTCAAGACAGTTAGGGTATGTCGAAAAACTCCAATCGTTTTTCTCCCTCAACTTTCAAAAATCATTTCAAAATCATCCCACATCACAGCAGAAGTACCAACCCAGTCTTTGCAAAGTGAACATGCAAAGAAGATCAAACACCCTTAAAAAAGGTAAAACAGCGATATAGGGCGATTTCGAAGTTGAGGGAGAACAAGAGATGGGAGTTTTTCGACATACCCTAACTGTCATGAACCGGAACAAAAACAGTCCAGGCAGAGTAAGACAAGACGAGCGTTTGGCATTAAAAAGTATATAAATTGTATTATTTTTATTAAAATAACCGATCGTTTTGCTAGATAAGACCCTTCTTTTTCGGCTGGGATCATTTACAACCGCATTTGGGATCATTTGAAGCTGCATTTAAACTGCATTTTGGAAGTTCAAAATTGGGGCACCATATCAGTCCATATGGAGAAAAATGTGGAAATGTTTTCCTCAAAAAACAATTTCTTTACAACTGAAGAAAGCAATGAACATCGTGGATGACAAGGGGGTGAGTAAATTATTTGTAAATTGTTGTTCTGGAAGTGGACTTCTTCTTTAATGTATTTACTTTCATTGTTCTAGCTCACTAGCACTCCTACGTTTTAATCTGTTTAAATATTTTTATATATGTATGTTGGATGTGTTACACTTAAAAGAAATGTATGCTTAAATATGAAATTGTCTTTTTACATGCTTTCTCTTCACTAGTCAAATTGTTCTAACAGTTTTTTCATTATCTTGCCAAGGGCTCCACAACCACATGGGCCGGCACTGTTTGCTGGGATACCAACATCCAAAAGACAACATAAAGCCAAAATCTCATGTTATGAAAAACAAAATGCTAGACATGCTATTTCATAAAATTTTGGATATGACTCGATGGCAAATGTACTTATTCACTGTACTTATTCAAACAAACAGTTCTTTATTTGCCCTTACCTTGTAAACAAGCAAAAACGGTCCAAACAGCACTTCATTCACAATAGAGGCGGGATAAAGTTATGAGTTTGACCAACAGTTTGAGTATCCAGTAGAGATGTGAGGTTTAGTCACAAACTCTTTTTAATACCTTTCATTGGTTAAACATTTGCAAAAACCTCAAACAAGCAAGGGTGACCAATAGTAATGATTTATAAAAAAAGAAAAAAAAAGATAAAATCACTTTAAAATACTTGTATAGATCACTTTTGAGCTACCTTATGGTCCTTTTTGTAAATTCAACCTTTTGAATGTTCTGTGTACTAACAGACTCATTAAATTATCTCAGGAGAAAGAAAGCTATACAATTTTGGCATGACACAATGAAGAATAAATCATTACAGAATGTCAATTTTTGGAAAAACTACTGCTTTAAATTCATACCTGTTTCTCTGTCCTCTGTGCTGCAGCTGGTACAGTGTTGTGTTTTTTATGTTCATCCATTTTACACAGCACACAAATACATTTCTGGTCAGTACGACAAAAAACTTCAAGGAGCTTGTTATGTTTCTGGCAGATCATCTCCTGTAGTCGTCTAGTGGCTTCAGTCAAATTGTGCATCTTTCCTTTAAAGAAATTCTCATGTTGTTCAAGGTGAGTTTGACAGTAAGAGTTCAGACACACAAGACAGGACTTGACGGCTTTGTATTTTCTTCCAGTACAGATGTCACACTGCACATCTCCAGCTCCAGCGTAATAGTCAGAAGGAAGTTTAGTCTTCTTCAGTTTCTCCACCACTTCAGCCAAAATGGTGTTTTTAGCTAAAGCAGGTCTTGGACTGAAGGTCTGTCTGCACTGAGGGCAGCTGTAGACTCTCATCTGGTCCTCCTGATCCCAGCAGCCTGTAATGCAGCTCTTACAGTAACTGTGTCCACAGGGAATGGCCACTGGATCCTTTAGGAGATCCAGACACACTGGACAGATGAACTCATTCTGATCCACTGAAATTTTGGCTTCTGCCATTTTACTGCATGAATACAGAGAGAGACACAAATATGCAACAGGTCAAGTTAGTTTCTCTTTCCCTGCTTCCTGGTTCTATGTTTGAGAACGTGTGTAAAACAGGCAGGGTTGCCATGTCCCAGAAAAATTTACAGCCAAATTTTTGGAGGTGGGGGTGGCACAGCTTTTTGACTTGATCCTGACTTTACTGCTTTATTCTTAAACAGTATGAACTTTAAGTGCTTGTGTATCTGAAAACTCTTTACAAAACCATAAAACTGTTTACAAAAATAAATTTTATATATATACACATATACAGTACTGTGCAAAAGTCTTAGGCCACTAGTATTTTCACCAGCTAAAAAATGGTTTAAAGTAAGTTATTTCTATCTTTTGCTGTAGTGTGTCAGTAGGAAACATCAGATTACATTTCCAAACATTCTGTTTGCCATTAATTGTAATAATCTAGTGAGATTTTTGTTTGCACTAAGAGTCTGACAACAGCCAGTGCTCCACACAGAGATCTGATCCCATCATCCAGTCTGTCTCTGGAATGACATGAAGAAACAGAAAAACTGAGACAGACTAAATCCAGAAGAACTGTGGCAACATCTCCAAGATGCTTCAAGTAACCTACCTGCAAAGCTACCTGAAAAACTCTGCACAAGTGCACCTAGGGCAAAAGCTACTTTAAATGCAAAGGATGGTCACATCAAATGCTTAATTATTTTAGTTAATATTAGTTCATTGATAAAGAAAATCTATTTATGACATTGTTTTTCAAGATTTGACAGTATTCTGATCTAAACCAAAGGGGTCACTGATTATGATTTCAACTTCTTAACTTTAGTGTGTAACGTTGCTGTTTGAGTATAAAAAAACATCTGCAAGTTACAATGCTTAAAGTTCAATACAAAGGGAAATATTGTCTTTTACAAAATTCACTTTTTAACCCCTTTTCAAGCACCCCCCATTTTGGCATGGAGACATTAATGACATGCCCAAAATAAAAAGGTGCTGCTCAGGAGTCTTTCTGGCTAGATAAATAATCAACATACAATGGTCAGGCATAACATTATGACCACCTTCCTGATTTTGTGTTGGCCCCTCTTTTGCTGTCAAAACAGCCCTGGCCCATTGAGGCATGGGCTCCACTAGACCCCTGAAGGTGTGCTGTGATATCCGGCACCAAGATGTTAGCAGCAGATCCTTTAAGTCCTGTAAACTGCAAGGTGGGGCCTCCGTGGATCACACCTGTTTGTTCAGCACATCCCACAGATGCTTGATTGGATTGAGAACTGGGGAATCTGGAGGCCAAGTCAACACCTCAAACTCGTTGTTGTATTCCTCAAACCATTCCTGAACCATTTTTGCTTTGTGGTAGGGTGCATTATCCTACTGAAATCTTTCTACAAAAGTTACATTGTAAACTTGTTGTTTCAACGGTGAAACAACGTTGATATAACGTTGAATGCTAAACGGTTGAAGCCCAGTCAAAACATTACCGAAATTCAATTATGTCTGTGTGTATGTCACATTTATGTCTGTTTATGTCTTTTGGAAGTGTGTGGATGTATCGTTCTGTTCCTGCCTGTTCCTGCCTGTTCCTACGAAGAGTTATATTAAATGGTTATTTGTTTGTATCGTATCTCGTCTCTCGTCTCGTCAGTCCAGCACGACACGTAACAGAAGGACCGACCGATACAGTTTTTCCCCGGCGTTTCCCTGCTTTATTTTCGTTATGGATAACCCCGCCGTCCTCCTCCTTTTCCTGGAGCAGGGGAATCGCTCTCTCGTGGACCACACTAGAGACTTCGTCCACCTCGTACCACTCACACACTACCCGGACAGGCAGCCTTTGCACATTCTACCGTGCAGGACTGAACATCGCCACGAAAGCGCAGCTGTCCGGGGAGGGTCCACGAGAGAGCTTCGCCAACTACATCGAGTGGGTGCTGGTGTCCTGTAGATCTTCGTTGACCACGGAGGATGACACCAGCCCCACTCAAGACCCAGAGCCCAGCCAACCAGCACCCCGACACGCAGAGTTTGAGCCCGAGCCCACCGCGGATGATGAGCCAGAGCCACGAGCGACTGAGTCAAAGATCGCCACAGAGCCAGAGCCTTACACGTCCGATCAGGTGCGAGAGCCGGCTACAACTACCACGACGGGGGAGTGCAAGATGGAGCAAGTGAGGGCTATGGAGAGCCCTGCCCACTGCACCACTGCTGGGGGTGAGCTGGAAGATAACTCTGGGGACTTGATTGACTTTTCTACGGAAGTTCTAGAAAATAACTCTGGGGATTTAATAGACTTCTTTACGGAAATATCTACCTGTCACATTATACCTGCCTGTATGGAATCCGCACCCACCCTCCCTTTTCTGCCTGTGTCAACGTCTGTCTGTTCACCGCTGTCCCCTGACAGCCCCTCTGCTCACCCTCAGTCCACCACCTGTGCAGTGGGCTCGCTGCGGGTCTGCCAGCTTCCATCGGTGTCAGGGCTGGAGGATCCCTCAGCTCCGCCTCCAGCTTCAGAGTCCAGAACTCCGCGGCTCCACCACGGCTCTCAGCGCCCTCGTCTCCATCGTCGCCCATCGGTCCACCAGCTCCACTGGGCTCCCTCGTCTTTCCGGCTCCGCCCTGGTCGGTCGTCGTCTCTTCATCACCTCAGGACTCTGTTCCTCTGGCTGCGCCTCGTCACTCCGTCCCACCGGCTCTGTGGACCTCCTCCCTCCCTCCGGCACAGCCTCCATCCTCTGTCGCTCCGGCTCCGCCGCAGACCTCCGGATCTCCGCCTTGGCCCTCCGGATCCTCGGTGTCGCCCTGGATCTT
Organism: Labeo rohita; assembly: GCF_022985175.1. Classification (NCBI taxonomy): domain Eukaryota; kingdom Metazoa; phylum Chordata; class Actinopteri; order Cypriniformes; family Cyprinidae; genus Labeo; species Labeo rohita. The sequence goes on from NW_026129295.1 coordinate 62,977, forward strand.
CGGCTCTCCGTCTCCGCCTCGGGCTCCTCCGCCAGCGGCTCCGCCTCCGTCGGTCGGCCCCCTAGAGTCGTCAGCCTTTCCTCCACCATGGCTCCTCCCTCCGTCGGCTCCACCGTGGGTCGTCATCATGGCTGCGGTCTGGGTCTCCTTCTGCTTCTCCTGCTCCGGGTCCCTCCTGTTCGTACCACTCACACACTACCCGGACAGCAGCCTTTGCACATTCTACCGTGCAGGACTGAACATCGCCACGAAAGCGCAGCTGTCCGGGGAGGGTCCACGAGAGAGCTTCGCCAACTACATCGAGTGGGTGCTGGTGTCCTGTAGATCTTCGTTGACCACGGAGGATGACACCAGCCCCACTCAAGACCCAGAGCCCAGCCAACCAGCACCCCGACACGCAGAGTTTGAGCCCGAGCCCACCGCGGATGATGAGCCAGAGCCACGAGCGACTGAGTCAAAGATCGCCACAGAGCCAGAGCCTTACACGTCCGATCAGGTGCGAGAGCCGGCTACAACTACCACGACGGGGAGTGCAAGATGGAGCAAGTGAGGGCTATGGAGAGCCCTGCCCACTGCACCACTGCTGGGGGTGAGCTGGAAGATAACTCTGGGGACTTGATTGACTTTTCTACGGAAGTTCTAGAAAATAACTCTGGGGATTTAATAGACTTCTTTACGGAAATATCTACCTGTCACATTATACCTGCCTGTATGGAATCCGCACCCACCCTCCCTTTTCTGCCTGTGTCAACGTCTGTCTGTTCACCGCTGTCCCCTGACAGCCCCTCTGCTCACCCTCAGTCCACCACCTGTGCAGTGGGCTCGCTGCGGGTCTGCCAGCTTCCATCGGTGTCAGGGCTGGAGGATCCCTCAGCTCCGCCTCCAGCTTCAGAGTCCAGAACTCCGCGGCTCCACCACGGCTCTCAGCGCCCTCGTCTCCATCGTCGCCCATCGGTCCACCAGCTCCACTGGGCTCCCTCGTCTTTCCGGCTCCGCCCTGGTCGGTCGTCGTCTCTTCATCACCTCAGGACTCTGTTCCTCTGGCTGCGCCTCGTCACTCCGTCCCACCGGCTCTGTGGACCTCCTCCCTCCCTCCGGCACAGCCTCCATCCTCTGTCGCTCCGGCTCCGCCGCAGACCTCCGGATCTCCGCCTTGGCCCTCCGGATCCTCGGTGTCGCCCTGGATCTTCGGCTCTCCGTCTCCGCCTCGGGCTCCTCCGCCAGCGGCTCCGCCTCCGTCGGTCGGCCCCCTAGAGTCGTCAGCCTTTCCTCCACCATGGCTCCTCCCTCCGTCGGCTCCACCGTGGGTCGTCATCATGGCTGCGGTCTGGGTCTCCTTCTGCTTCTCCTGCTCCGGGTCCCTCCTGTTCCCTCCTTGGCTCCTTCCACCTTCGTCACCCCCCTGGACTATGTTATGTTTATTTGAACTGTCTGTCCGGCCATGGCCTCCTGAACCGCCCACCTATTCTCTTGTTTTTTCTTGTATGTTGTACGGCGCGAGACGAGCCTATTCGGAGGGGGGGGTGTAATGTCACATTTATGTCTGTTTATGTCTTTTGGTTTCTCCCATTGTCTCCCCCCGTCAATCTGTCTGTTTTGGTTTAACCCTCATTACCGTCATCCCCTACACCTGTGTTTGTAATTAGTCTCTCCCTTTATAAGTCTGCTTGTGTTTTGAGTTTGCTGTCGGTCCTTGACGTTATTTGGAAGTGTGTGGATGTATCGTTCTGTTCCTGCCTGTTCCTACGAAGAGTTATATTAAATTGTTATTTGTTTGTATCGTATCTCGTCTCTCGTCTCGTCAGTCCAGCACGACATGTAACAGTGTAATTGTTGTTAACGCAAAAGTTAGGAAAGTTGTGTCAGTTTTGTCGACTTGTAAGGCCTGTCTGTGTCGCTTCAGTGTCAGATTGCTACAACAATTTTCAGAGGGAAACGTTAGAATATTTTATACAAATTCCTAATTTCAGAAAATAAAATTTCATACACTAATTTATTTTCGGCTTAGCAACAGTCGTTGTCATAATTTCTGTCGATTCAGGGTAATATCACGAGAGTGGAGGCAAGACCAGGAACGTTAACGTTAACCAGAGAAGGAGGGAGAGAGTGCGAAAGAAGTCATCGAGGAGCACGACCAAAAGGTAAGTCTGATTTCACAAATATACATGAGGTTAATGAGTTTCAAGCACTATGTCAATGCTTGAAAAATTGTAATTGCACAGTGTGTTGAATTAGCTTGTTAACGCGAGATTCTTGAATGCTCTTCCACATTTGTGTCGCGGAGGCCTACTTTTACAGTTGTCGACTGAAGCCAACTCGTGCTGCTTCAGTGTCTTTTTGTGCTTTTACGGCTGCTACGACAATTTTCAGGGATAAGACGTTATTCGTGTATACACAAATTAAAAATTTCAGAAAACAGAAGTGTACCTAAGCTAATTATTCTGTTTAACAGCCGTTGTCATTACTGTCAATTCAGGATGGTATCGCGAGATTGGAAGCGAGACTAGCCAGGGAAAGAGCATGAAAGAAAGTGGTCTGTGAGGGCGCGGAATCAAAAAGGTAAGTCTGATTTCACAAATATACACAAAGTCCCGAGTTAAACGCATTATGTCAGTGCTTTGAGAATTGTAACAGCATAGTTTGTTTATTTAGCTTGTTAATGCGATATTCCGGGAATGCTTTTCCACATTTGTGTTGCGAATGCCTACTTTTACAGTTGTCGACTGAGGCCTACATTACTCGTGCTGCTTCAGTGTAGTAATGGGAAGTTTGAGTCTCGTTCAGCATAATGAACGAAACTTTTTTTCGAGTCATTTCATTCATTTTATAATGTAATTATAATTAAAATGTTACGTGTTACTTCCCTAACACATCTACTGCTTACACAAATGTTGATCACACTACAATCAAGACAAAACTATAATGCTATAAGAAACAAGAAATATTAATTAATTGTTTACATGGGTCTTTAGTCTATGATTAGCTCACCCCATCTCTTATCTGAGTCTTCAGATTTGAAAGAAAAAATAGAAAATAGAAAAAATAGATCGTAATTAAACCAGAAAAAAGCAAAATACATGCAAGCTTGGGCTCCTAAACATTAGATCACTTACACAAAAGCAGTTATTGTGAATGAAATGATCACAGATAATAGTTTTTATGTACTCTGCTTAACTGAAACCTGAATAAAACCTAATGATTATATTGGTCTAAATCGGTCTACTCCACCAAACTATTATAAGCATGAGCCCCGTCAGAGTGGTCAGAGTGGTCATGGTGGTGGTGTTGCAACAATATATAGTGATATTCTCAATGTTACTCAGAAAACAGGATACAGGTTTAATTCATTTGAAATACTTTTGCTTAATGTTACTCTGTCAGATATGCAAAAGAAATCTCTCCTATCTCTTGTTTTAGCTACGCCAGGGCCATATACAGATTTCCTAAAACAATTTGCCGAATTCCTTTCAGAGCTATTGGTTAATTTTGATAAAGCGCTAACTGTCAGAGATTTTAACATTCACGTTGATAATACAAATGATGCGTTAGGACTTGTGTTTACTGACCTAATAAACTCTTTTGGAGTCAAGCAAAATGTCACTGGGCCCACTCATCGTTTTAATCATATGCTAGATTTAATTATATCGCATGGAATTGATCTTACTGATATAGATATTGTACCTCAAAGAGATGATGTTTCTGATTATTTCCTTGTATCGTGCATGCTGCGTATCACTGATATTAACTATATGGCTCTGCGTTATCGTCTTGGCAGAACTATTGTTCCAGCCACCAAAGACAGATTTACAAATAACCTGCCTGATTTATCTCAACTGCTCTGTGTACCCATTAATACACAGGATCTAGACAAAATGACTAGCAATATGGGCACCATCTTCTCCAATACGTTAGAAGGTGATGCCCCCATCAAACTAAAAAAAGTTAGAAAAATTGTATTGCGCCATGGTACAACAGTAATACCCATTCTCTCAAGAAAGAAACTCATAATCTTGAGTGCAAATGAAGAAAAACTAACTTGGAAGTTTTTAGAATTGCATGAATGGTATGTCCAGATACAGACAGGCTTTAAAAGCTGCTAGGGCCGAGCATATTCGCATGTTACTAGCATGTTGCTTGCACAATTAACATTATACTAGCATGTTGTTAGCATGTTTCTAACATGGTTAGTATGCTGCTAGCCTGATTAGCAAGTTACTAGCATGTTGTTGACATAATTAGCATGTTACTAGCATGTTGTTAGCATGTTACTAGCATGTTTCTAGTATGATTAGCATGATTACCAAGTTACTAGCATTTTTCTATCATGATTAGCATGTTACTAGCACGTTGCTTGCACAATTAACATTATACTTGCATGTTGTTAGCATGTTTCTAACATGGTTACCATGCTGCTAGCATGATTAGCAAGTTGCTAGCGTGTTGCTAACATGTTTCTAACATGTTAGCATGTTACTAGCATGTTGCTTGCACAATTAACATTATACTAGCATGTTGTTAGCATGTTTCTAACATGGTTAGTATGCTGCTAGCCTGATTAGCAAGTTACTAGCATGTTGTTGACATAATTAGCATGTTACTAGCATGTTGTTAGCATGTTACTAGCATGTTTCTAGTATGATTAGCATGATTACCAAGTTACTAGCATTTTTCTATCATGATTAGCATGTTACTAGCACGTTGTTGCACAATTAACATTATACTAGCGTGTTGTTAGCATGTTTCTAACATGGTTACCATGCTGCTATGATTAGCAAGTTGCTAGCATGATTACATGTTACTAGTTACAATTAACATTATACTAGCATTTTTCTGTTTCTAACATGGTTAGCATGCTGCTAGCTTGATTAACAAGTTACTACCATGTTGTTGACATAATTACCATGTTACTAGCATGTTGTTAGCATGTTTCTAGTATGATTAGCATGTAACTAGCATGTTGCTAGCATGATTACCAAGTTACTAGCATTTTTCTATCATGATTAGCATGTTACTAGCATGTTGCTAGCATGATTACCTAGTTACTAGCATTTTTCTATCATGATTAGCATATTACTAGCATGTTGCTAGCATGATTAGCATGTTGTTAGCATGTTTTCTAACAAGATTAGCATGTTAATAGCATGTTGCTAACATGATTAACATGTAACTAACATTTTGCTAGCCTGATTAGCAAGTTACTAGCATGTTGCTGACATAATTAGCATGTTACTAGCATGTTGTTAGCATGTTTCTAGTATGATTAGCATGTAACTAGCACGTTGCTAGCATGATTACCAAGTTACTAGCATTTTTCTATCATGATTAGCATGTTACTAGCACGTTGCTTGCACAATTAACATTATACTAGCATGTTGTTAGCATGTTTCTAACATGGTTAGCATGCTGCTCGCATGATTAGCAAGTTGCTAGCGTGTTGGTAACATGTTTCTAACATGGTTAGCATGTTACTAGCATGTTGCTTGCACAATTAACATTATACTAGCATGTTGTTAGCATGTTTTCTAACATGGTTAGCATGCTGCTAGCATGATTAGCAAGTTACTACCATGTTGTTGACATAATTACCATGTTACTAGCATGTTTCTAGTATGATTAGCATGTAACTAGCACGTTGCTAGCATGATTACCAAGTTACTAGCATTTTTCTATCATGATTAGCATATTACTATCATGTTGCTAGCATGATTACCAAGTTACTAGCATTTTTCTATCATGATTAGCATATTACTAACATGTTGCTAGCATGATTAGCATGTTGTTAGCATGATTCTAACAAGATTAGCATGTTAATAGCATGTTGCTAACATGATTAACATGTAACAAACATTTTGCTAACATGATTAACAAGTTACTAGCATGTTGCTAACACGATTAGCATGTTACTAGCATGTTGCTAGCATGATTTAGATAGCTAGACAGATTAGAAATATTAGAGTGGAAGCTTAAATGAGTCTAAATGGATTAGAAATAGTACATAGAAGGGAAGCTTGATTGAGCCTCAAGGGATTCTGGGAGTTTGAAGAGTGTTGCTCATTTGAACATTCCGTCAATGTAAGTCTATGGGATTTTTGGTGGTTTTAATAGTCTGGTTTATGAAAACTGTAAGCCGGATCAGTTAGAAAAGATATAGCACACCGAGTCAGACCAGTCTGAAGGTCTGGGCCGAGTTTGGTGGTTCTAGCTTGAAAGTTCTAGGAGGAGATAGATACCGAAATTTGGCTCAGAAGAAGAAGAATAATAATATTCTTAAATAGTAGATCAGCAAGTTGTTTTTCTCAAGCCAACTTAATGCCTTTATGAATTTCTTCACTGATAAAATAGATAACATCAGAAATACAATAACCAATGTAGATTCTACTGCATCTAATATGTCAACTTCTGTCGTCACACCCAAAAAAAAACTGCAGTACTTTACTGCTATAGGACAAGAAGAGTTAAATAAACTCATCACTGTCTAAACCAACAACATGTCTATTAGATCCCGTACCCACTAAATTACTGAAAGAATTGTTACCTGTGGCAGAAGAACCGCATCTCAATATTATCAACTCATCGTTATCTTTAGGTCACGTCCCTAAACCATTCAAGCTGGCGGTTATTAAGCCTCTTATTAAGAAACCACAACTAGACCCTAGTGAACTGGCAAATTACAGACCCATTTCTAATCTTCCATTTATGTCTAAAATTTTAGAGAAAGTTGTATCTGCTCAGCTGTGCTCATTCCTGCAAAAAAAATGATATCTATGAAGAATTGTCAGGTTTCATCACAGCACAGAAACTGCACTTGTTAAAATCACTAATGACTTGCTTCTTGCGTCAGACCAAGGCTACATCTCATTGCTAGTTTTACTTGATCTTAGTGCTGCGTTCGACACTATAGATCATGACATACTAATAGATCGACTACAAAATTATGCAGGTATCCAAGGGCAGGCTTTAAGATGGTTTAGATCCTACCTGTCTGATCGCTACCACTTTGTTTATTTAAATGGGGAGTCATCTCAGTTATCACCAGTAGTATGGAGTGCCACAAGGATCTGTCCTATGGCCTCTGCTATTTTCAATATACATGCTGCCCCTTGGTAATATTATTAGAAAACACGGGATTAGTTTCCATTGTTATGCTGATGATATTCAACTATATATCTCAACAAGACCAGATGAAACGTCTAAATTATCGAAGTTAACAGAGTGTGTTAAAAATGTAAAAGATTGGATGACCAATAATTTTCTGCTATTAAATTCAGATAAGACAGAGATATTACTTATTGGACCAAAAAACAGTACACAGAATCTTTTGACTTACAATTTACAACTAGACGGATGTACTGTTACTTCCACTAGTCAAAAGTCTGGGTGTTATATTAGATTGGGAATTGTCTTTTGAAAATCATATTTCTCATGTTACAAAAACAGCATTCTTTCATCTTAGAAACATTGCCAAGCTGCAAAACATGTTACCGGTTTCTGATGCAGAAAAGCTAGTTCACGCATTCATGACCTCTAGACTGGACTATTGTAATACACTACTAGGTGGTTGTCCTGCATCTTCAATAAACAAGCTACAGATAGTCCAAAATGCAGCTGCTAGAGTCCTTACCAGGTCAAGAAAATATGATCATATTACCCCAATTTTAAAGTCTCTGCACTGGCTGCCTATTAGGTTCCGCATCAGCTACAAAATAGCACTTCTTACCTATAAGGCACTTAACGGTTTAGCTCCTGCGTACCTAACTAGTCTTCTACCACGCTACAATCCATCACGCTCCCTAAGGTCACAAAACTCTGGATTGTTGGTAGTACCTAGGATAGCAAAGTCAACTAAAGGAGGTAGAGCTTTTTCACATTTGGCACCCAAACTCTGGAACAGCCTTCCTGATAACGTTCGGGGTTCAGACACACTCTCTCTGTTTAAATCTAGATTAAAGACACATCTTTTTAGCCAAGCATTCAAATAATGCATCTCATAAACTTTTCCTGCAGCTATATCTGATCAAATGTTCATTATTAATCTTTTAGCTCTGGTTTAACAAACCTTCCTTTTCTTAGTTTGAACAGCAGCTACGCTAATTATGTTCCTATTTGTTCTCTGTTTTTGCCATGGGATTGACATCCCATGGTAACGAGGAATTCACAAGCTCCAGTGTGGATCCAGAACACTTAAGAAGAGTTGATGCCAACCCCACAGAGGACTTCAGATGATGCCAACCCTGAAAACATACAGCACTACCGAATTCTGCTACTAATTTATGGTGTTCTTTGTCTGTTTGATTACATCGTTAATTGATCTTTACCACACATCTCTGCCATATGTACATCAAGCTACTACTACATATATTGTAAAAATGTCAATTTTGTGTAAAGCTGCTTTGCAACGATATGTATCGTGAAAAGCGCTATACAAATAAATTTGAATTGAATTGAATTGAATTATTTTAGTTTGGTATGCAGTTAAGTATTTACTTAGGAATTTCAGTAGTGAAATAAAATAAATCTCTACACCCATGCATAAAACGATTGCGTGACATTGCATGGTATATGACGTGTTTAGTGGTGCCCTGGCAACTCCTGGAAACCTGCTTTTCATTCTTAAGGTATTGTTTTCGTTATAATGTACTGTTTCAAATTAGTTAAGCTGACATGCTCTCGTGTATGAACAGGCAGCATCTGTGTATGGCGCCGGCGCAACCATCAAACATATTTCAAAGGAATCCAGTGCCGCGTTCCTGACCGCATCACTGTCTTTACTGGGTGTTTTTAGGGAATATTTGCATTTATCCACACTTGTCATTACGCCGTATACCTGCACTACACCACTGAATAGCATTGATAACCCAAAACAACATGTGGATATAACATTAGGTACTAAAGAAAATAGAAAATAAGCACATACTAAAAAAAAAATCGCTTACTTACCTTTATGAAAATGTTGAGGGCAAATATGGTGATTTTGCGTATCACCGCTGCTATGCAGGCCATCCAACGCTTCTTGGTTATTTCCGCTGCATGTTGTCTAATATTTCCTTCGAGTAGAAGACCTAAAATATCTTTCCTCGTGGTCAGTTTTTAACCTTTTCTATCGTGTAATTTACTACCGCTGACTTTAACACAACAAAAACGTACAATTTTTAAGCAAATCAAAAGAACAATTCTGCTACTACAGAACACCTCGGCTTTGATACCTTACAAATGGCGGCCATACCCAAAATGCAATTCGATTCTCGTGAGTGTGACGTCACCTGACAAAGACCGATAAGGGAGCAATATGTTACGTTTGGGTAATAACGGGGTAGCAAACAGATATACAAATAATTTGTAATGGAATTACTTAAAAACTTAACAGGTACCTGTTCTATTAAATCGTAAGTTTGGTGTATCTATACGTAAGATTTTTAAAATTACTGGGGAATTATGCTCTTGTTTCATGTAGTTACAGGGTAAGTGTGCCCTCTGCGGGCTGTAAATTAAAGTGGCGATTGTTCCCGCCTTAACACACAATCTGAAAATATATCTAAAAATATTTTTGTATAGTCGCTAATCCCACTTCTACCTCTAAACCTAACGTTAACTATGACTGAGCAGTAATAAAAATATATATAAAAAAAAAACAGGAAAGTGCAATCACAATCATTTATTTCTTGCAAAAATGTCAACAGCCATACAAAAAAGTAATCCAAATAACGATGCGTTTGCAGCCGCAGTCCTCTCTGGCGGAATACTGTAGGTTTGAGGTGCAGTAGGATGAGACCCAGCTAACACAGTTACGTCGTGACAACGTTACTGGACCGGACCGTATTCGTCGCAGCGACGTACCAAATAACGTTCCAGCGACGTAACTTTGTGATTCCCATATTCGTCGTGGCGACGTCATTTCGGACGTTGCTGGAACGTGGTGATTACGTCTCAAGGACCAAACTGGCACGTTGTGAGGATGTGACTATAAAGGACCAGATT
>NW_026129296.1:0-35124 GCF_022985175.1 Labeo rohita
GGTTTTGTGCCACTGTTCATTTTACCCAGGTATTTATTGTTAAAACAACACAAGTATGTTTCTTTTTCCACCAAAACACTATTGTATTGTGCTCTATTAATTTAAACTGTTTAAGTTTCCATTTTACTTAATTATCAATCGTTAAACTAACGTGAACGGTTTAATTTCGCCATTCAAAACGTACAATAATTTTGCTTCTAAGCAATTGTAATTTTGTTTCACAACAAACATTTGTGTATTGCTGAATAAAATGTTTGAAACAACAGATTATTTTACACTTTCTGCTTATAGCTCATTTGTGTGAACATTATAAAGTGATCTTTCTCTTTGGTTTATTGATAAGCATATTGCTGAAAAAAGGTCCTATTAAACAATCACCACCATAAAGCTTCAATTTTAAAAAAAAGAGGTGTATCTGCTCAGGATTTTAGACATGAACACTTATCATATGATCCTCAACAGTGGTGACAACAATTATTCATACTGCGGTGCATGATGGGAGATTTTACTATGAAGCATTTTGTTCATTGTCACCATTGTTGAGATTCATATGCTAAATTTTTTTTTTACTATTACATCGTAGTTTTTTCTTTTTCTTTTTCTTTTTCTTTTTCTTTTGATTGCTTAAGTTTCACAGGATTGGTTATGGTTATCTAAATGCATAAATTGTCCATAATTTAAATGAGTTGTCTGAAACAAACCTCCTTATGTTGATAAAATGAAACACGTTTGGCCAGTTTTTAATAAACCAAAACATGTTCACTAAACTTAACCGGTTTAAGTTACAGGAAAATGAATAAATGGAGTTGGTTGGACATTACTATTTCACATAAATTCTTCCTCATTCAGCTGTGTTGTCACAACACAAAGAGTTTGCATAGATTAAAAAAATTCCATTCATGTTCATCAAAAACAATTTGGTTGTGTGGAACCACTGTCCATAATTGAATTAAGTAGGTTTAAAGAAGAATTTTTTTGAGTGCAGGCGAAAAAAGCTAAACACAGGGAACTCCGGAACTAGGAAACTAGGAAACATACACAAAACAACAATGAAAAACACCACAATACTCGGTGAGTAACAGGGGGAAAATCCGGGGCTTATATAGCGTGCCTGATTGGCCACAGGTGTTGGCGCAATCAGCGCAATGGGTGATGGGAGATGTAGTCCGGGGTGTAGTCCGGGGTGTACTGTGTGATGTAAAAAATGCGAGAGCGACAACCGGTGGTGAGCGGACCGAAGATCACCAGCCAGATTCATGACTACAAGATGCCAAATAATATTCAAGGCTCCAGTTGAAAATATATTTTCTTCCCTTTAACAAACAATTAGGCAAAAATGATTAAGAACAATAATTCAGTATTTTACAATTACTACCTTTAATGATATATTTCCTGTAATCATTGTTTGCTTCTATTGTGACTAAATGCAAGACAAATGAATGATTAATAACTATTATAATTTTATAGTTAGTTGTTAGTGGTAGTTATATATCACTATATATTGACAGGAGTGCCCACAGTAGCAGAGATGGGACCAAGTCATTCCTTTCAAGTCACAAGCAAGTCTTGAGTCAAATCCCAAGTCCTCAAAGAGTTAATGTTAATGAGGTAATTAAGTGACTAATTTAATGATGATTGTGCATTAGTGATGAACACCTGCTGTTACTGAGAATTACAGAGGATCAGATGTTGATGTTTTAGTGGTTAAAATGATGCCACCATTATGGAGATCAGTGTGTGCTTTAGTTGTGCTCTTGACCCTTGACTTGCTATATTAGATCTCTCTTTATAACAATGCATGTTGTGTTGTGAAGCAGTGAGATCAAAGCAGCGAAGTGAGCAGTCACTAGCTGTTTTAGTATGACAGTGTAGCCATCATGAGCTTGCTTGAACACATCCAAAATAACTTTTTTTTTTTTCTCTGTTATATGTTTAGATTTTGAAGCATGTAAGTAGAACGTTTCTCTAACAGCTACAGAGGAAGATTTTAAAACGTATAAAGCATATACAAATGTGAACCTCTGCAGTATTTAGACACACACAGACATCAAGTACCAGCATATGAATCTCAACAATGGTGACAATCAACCAAACGCTTCATGCTGCAATGCATGCTGGGTATACAACATAGGATAAACTCCCCTCATGCACTGCAGTATGAATAATTATTATCACCACTGTTGAGGATCATATGCTAAATGTTCATGTCTAAAAACCTGAGCCAATACTGTTCTTTCTTTTTATATTGAACCATTATAGTGTTTTGTTTTTTATTTGCAGTTGTGCAACAGCTGAATGTAAGCCAAATAAATCAAATAGTGATACCAATTCATGATGTTCATCCAAATTAGTTATAAGTTGAGAGTGTAAGATAATCTGCTATTACAAGCTTTTGATTCAGTAACGCACAAATGTTTGCCATAAAACAATATTGTAATTGTTTAGAAGCAAATTACATTAAATTACTCAAAGGGTCAAGAGACAAACTAAAGCAAACCTTGACCACAATCATGGTGGCATCGTGTTCTTTCTTTGTTTCTTTTAATTCTCAATAAGAGATTCTGCAGACATAAAATAAAGTCAGTCTGGTTAGTAATGAGTGAAGCTGGTGATGCTGTCTGTAGAGTTGCTTAATCAGATCTTGAGAGATTTAATGTTGTTGTTTTTTTGTTTTGTTTTTTTCAGTTGATTTTATTCAAGGCTGTGTCTGATGTCAGTTGTAGTTTTTGTGTTTGTCTTTTCTTCAGTGATGCTGTTTGTTAACAGCAGGTGTTTATCACTAATGCACAATCATCACTTAATTAGTCACTTAATTACCTCATTAACTTTAACTCTTTGAGGACTTGGGATTTGACTGGAGACTTGCTTGTGACTTGAAAAGAATGACTTGGTCCCATCTCTGCACAGTAGTGATGGGAGTGAGTGTTGACTGTAGAGGAGAACAGGACCGATAGCCATAAAACCCTACACATGCAGCGAACTTTCAGGACTGACTGAAAAAGCAGAACGGATGAGATGGAGGAATGCCTGTACTGTACAAGAGAAATGTATAAACAGAAAATCACAACATATGTTGGATGTGATCGTTATGTTATGAAGAGGAGTGATTTTTCAACTAAATTGAAATAACTCAGTTGTCTGTCATTGAGGTGGTGGAAATAAGCTAAGTATGTGATTTCCATTTATATGAAGGATGTAGGATATAGGTCACTCCTGAAATTACTGCTGTACAGGGTTTTTGGCTATTGGTCCTGTTTGCAGCATGTAAAGAGAAACATATATATATATTTTTTTTAATTCCGAATTGATTATAGCCTAAAAAGCGAGCAAACAGCGCTTTCACATGGGGTCATGTGTTGCGGTCAAATTAGTTAGTAGAACAGTCGGCTGCTGCGTTAGCACAGCTGCTAACATTAGCCTATCATTTACATTAGCCTAAGCTAACTCCTAACTGTTGCAGTTTTGAAATAGATAAATAAATAAAACTGTTTTAATCATGATCACGTGGCTGATGACAGCTCTACAAATCAACCAACCCAGTATCGCGTGATAAGGGCGATCATTGTAAAAGTCCGCACATTTACCATATTTTTACCATAGTAACTGTTGACCATACTATGTGTAGCCAATGCACAACAACCACACTTACCATGGTTTTACCACTGTAAGCATAGTTTTACCAGTAACTGGGATTTTTACAGTATACTATTTGTAAAGCACAGTAATGCTTGCCACACCTTCACTCTTTTTTTTTTCTGTGGTCCATCATGATATTTTTATAATCTCATAATTTTGACCAATTCTGTCAGAAAACTGCTAGAATTAACAGAGAACTTGAACTCGAAGCTCGCAGTGCTGATCTTGAAGAAGCTGCCAAGGAGGCTGAACAAGTCCTTCAATGATTCATCCTTTCACAGTAACGTTGAAGACATTTAGCTATGACTGATTTGCTATGATGCACACATCCTTATTTTATCTGTTAATAATAACTTTCCTTACAGTCGTTCCTCTTAAATATTTTGGTCACAAATTTCTTTTTAGCACATTGTCTCAACATGTATATATTTGTCTTTGTTTCAGCTGAAAGTGAAGACCAAAGAAGGCCAGTCATGGGATCTGAATTGGGCCATTTACATGCATCTACGGAAAAGACCAAAGGCAAACATTTCCAAAGGTATGTCAATGTCGGTCTGAGCACCTTGACTGAACTGTACTGCAGTTACATTCTGCACAGTTTGCTCCACGGCCCCATCAGAAAGAACAACCAACAAAGTGTCATCTCGAAGTCATTCATACTATTAACAGCAAATTTATATCATATTGTTCATGTGTACTTATACAGAATTCTTCGACTTTCACTTGTACTTTTGTCATTGGCCATTGTCTGAACTCTCATGCTAATTTTGCCCATTGTAAGTAGTCAGAGTGATTGTATCATAACGTTTATATTAAGTCCATTGTGTTCTTTCTTTATTAACCTTTACAAATTGCCACTGTCTCTTCCTGTTCTAACAGTACATGATATCTTAAACTTAAAGCTGTTCACACTATGAACAAGAACTATGATAATAAGGATCCTTAGATTCCTTACATGCAAATTATTGTGTTGTGTTTGAATTTTATGTTTGTTTTCAATTTATTTATTTACATAATTATTTATAATCAGTTTATAATCATTAGTCATTCACATAATTCATATTTAATTATTTATTTGATTATTTAAGTATTTTTCATTTATTCATTTATTTATATATATTATTCATTTATATGTTTTTATATTTTATATTTCTTATTATTTTCCTTGCTTATGCATTTTCATTATTGTTCAGTTTCATGATTGTGGGGTTTCATGAATTTTTTGGTCTAAGAAATAGATAACGGGGATGTTTATGGAAATTCAAGGTTTATGGGATGTTGAATCCGTTTGATATATCATTGTTCTTTGAGCTGTACTCCTCAGACGAAGTTTGAACATTGAGACATACGCAACTAAAACTGTTCAATAAATTCTGTTATGCCTTTTACCATCATCACTTCATCTCCTGCTTCTGCTCTTTTCTGGCTTCTATCGGTCAACTTCATAACTGACAGAAACCTGCTGTTAGTGGGGTTGGGGTAACTACAGCTTGCTGACTAGTTGTTCTGTTACCGGAAAGACTGATATTTTCTGACGGGATCTGGTGTCTGGGGCTGGATCCTAATTGTCTGGCGTGGGGACCTGATCTAACAACACCAACAGACGGTAACGTTCTGTTTACTGTTATTTGTGCATAGTGTGATTGCACTGTGTCCTTTTTTACTTGACAGCAGAATCTACTCTGAGTTCCCCTTTGGGACAATAAACTGAAGTGAATCTCTGTTACCTGACAGCACAGACTCTGCTGCAGTGTAACCATTACTGCGGTGTAACCATTACTACAGTGTAACCATTACTACTATCGGGAGACTTTGGGGGCCATTCAACTGGCCCATGACGACGACCAATCCACTTTTCAGGAAACTGTTCATCTAGGAATGCTCGGACCTGACACCCATAATGTGGTGGTGCACCATCTTGCTGGAAAAAACTCAGGGAACATGCCAGCTTCAGTGCATAAAGAGGGAAATACACATCACACCATCAATGGCCCCCAAGGTCTCCCAATCTGACCCCCTTAGACTTTTATTTTTGGGGTCATCTGAAGGCAATTGTCTATGGTGTGAAGATACGAGATGTGCAGCACCTGAAACTACGGATACTGGAAGCCTGTGCTGGCATTTCTCCTGCGGTGTTGCTATCAGTGTGTGAAGAGTGGGAGAAGAGGGTTGCATTGACAATCCAACACAATGGGCAGCACATTGAACACATTTTATAAGTGGTCAGAAACTTGTAAATAACTCATGAAAGAATAAAGTTACGTTAAAACCAAGCACACCATTGTTTTTCTTGTGAAATTCCCAATAAGTTTGATGTGTCACATGACCCTCTTCCTATTGAAAAAACAAAAGTTGGATCCAAGATGGCCGACTTCGAAATGGCCACCATGGTCACCACCCATCTTGAAAAGTTTGCCCCCTCACATATACTAATGTGCCACAAACAGGACGTTAATATCACCAACCATTCGCATTTTATTAAGGTGTATCCATATAAATGACCCACCCTGTATTTTGATATATGGGTCCTTATATTTTTTAATATTCTGTAATATATGCATGAACCATGTACAGCCATATATTGATGCATATAAAATACATATTTAGCAATAAGACAGAAACAATACAGTACTATATGGCTTTAATGAAACACTCTGCTTTTTATTAACATACAAAATTAAATGTCTAAAAAAATACATTCCCATTATGCCTACAAAGGTCCCCAATTCTATACAGATTCAGGCAAATTAACGTCCACACTGACGTCCAGAGTGATGTCTGTGTTGTTACAGGCATGCCAAACTAATGGGAAAGCTTAGTAAAGACAAATCTTCATTAAAATAAGACACACTTAACTAAAATAAACATGAAAATTCAGCTTTGTGTTTGTGTCTGTATGAGTGTGCGTGTCTGAAAGCTTTCTGAGAGCAAGAGAGAACGTGAGACAGAGACACCCCTCTTTAACATGAGGATCATGTTAGGATTTGACAGAGCTGCAGTGAGTAAATGCATGTATGAAAGTATCAAGCAGGTTCCCAGGTTGGAGGCCACGTTTTCCCACTAGAAAAAAAAAAAGACAAGAGGTAGATGATTAGTAAAAAAGTAATGAATAATGACTTCACATTCAACACTGTTATATTTACACTACACTTTTAGATTGAAACTCAAAACAGAATTAAGGAATTTACAAAACCTTCCAGCATCAAAATCTCAAGTCACTACACTACTACTTCAGAATTCTTGAGAAAAAGACATATTTAAAATTACTCATAACCTGTAAGAAATATGCTAGCACTATGTATAGTAGATTACAAAGACTGGAAAATGTTGATAACGTAATGTGATATGGCCTGATTTGTCCAATGGGAAATGCATAAGGTCATTAAATGGGACCAAACAGCTGTATAAAGTCAATAATGGTTTGGCGTACAGGATAGGTTATGAATCCAACAATATTTCAGAATCAGAATCAGAATCAGAAAGAGCTTTATTGCCAAGTATGCTTGCGCATACAAGGAATTTGTTTCAGTGTTATTAGCTTCCAGTACACAGAGACAACAACGCACAGACAATAAAAATAAGAGAATAAGAAAAATACACATAGAACATAAATAGAATATAAATAGACCAAAAATAAAATAGAATATAATAATTATAATTTGTAAAAAAATAAATTGACAAATAACTAGGTGGTATGTACAGTTGTGCTATATGTGATAGGATGGAATGCAGGGATGTGTTAGGGATGTATTAGGGTGGAGGTGGTAGCAGTAGATGTCAGATTATTCTACAATTTTTTATTGCACAATGGGAGGAACATTTTAACTGTTCATAAGGTGGATTGCCTGGGGGAAAAAACTGTTCATGCGTCTGGTAGTCCTGATATTTGGGGCTCTGTAGCGCCGGCCGGATGGTAAGAGTTCAAAGAGGGGATGGCTTGGGTGCGAGGGGTCCAGAGTGATTTTCTGAGCTCTTTTCCTCACTCTGGATGTATATAGTTCCTGAAGGGTGGGCAGGGGAGCACCAATAATCCTCTCAGCAGTCCGGACCGTTCTCTGCAATATTTTGATGTCTGATTTTGTAGCTGAGCCAAACCAGACAGTTATTGATGTGCACAGAACAGACTCGATGACGGCTGAGTAGAACTGTCTCAGCAACTCCTGTGGTAGGTTAAACTTCTTCAGCTGGCGAAGGAAGTACAACCTTTGTTGGGCCTTTTTAACAATGGAGTCGATGTGAGTGACCCACTTCAGGTCCTGGGAGATGAAACATCCCAGGAACTTGAATTTCTCCACTGTAGCCACAGTGCTGTCCATGATGGTGAGTGAGGAAAGTGCAGGGGGGTTCCTCCTGAAGTCCACTATCATCTCTACAGTTTTAAGCTTGTTCAGCTCCAGGTTGTTGTGACTGCACCAGACAGCCAGCTCTTTTACCTCCTGTCTGTAGGCAGACTCGTCACCGTCCCGAATGAGGCCGATAACCGTGGTGTCGTCAGCAAACTTCAGGAGCTTGACAGAGGGGTCTTTGGAGGTGCAGTCATTGGTGTAGAGGAAGAAGAGCAGTGGGGAGAGAACACAACCCTGAGGGGCGCCAGTGTTGGTGGTGCGGCTGCTTGATGTGAATTTCCCCAGTCTCACCAGCTGTTGCCTATCTGTCAGAAAGCTGGTGATCCATTGACAGATAGAGCTAGGAACAGAAAGTTGGTTTAGTTTGGTGTGGAGGAGTGAAGGAATGATGGTGTTGAAGGCCGAACTGAAGTCCACAAACAGGATCCTCACATAAGTCCCTGGTCTGTCCAGATGCTGCAGGATGAAGTACAAGCCAATGTTCACTGCATCATCCACTGACCTGTTTGCTCGGTAAGCAAACTGCAGGGGGTACAGTAAGGGTCCGGTGATGTCCTTCAGATAAGCCAGAACCAGTTTTTCAAACGACTTCATGACGACAGATGTTAGCGCCACAGGTCTGTAGTCGTTAAGTCCTGTTATCTTGGATTTCTTTGGAACAGGAATAATGGTTGAGCGTTTTAGGCAGTCAGGGACTTCACACAGCTCCAGAGACCTGTTGTAGATCTGTGAAAAGATGGGGGCCAATTCGTCAGCGCAGGTTTTCAGGCAGGCTGGTGTCACACCGTCTGGGCCTGGTGCCTTTCTTCTTTTGTTCTTCCTGAAGACCTGGCGCACCTCATCTTCGCTGATTTGAAGTGAAGGGGGGTTGCTGGAGGCGGTAATGGTTGTGTGAAGAGATCATCAGAGCAGGTGTGGGGGGTTTCAAATCTACAATAAAACTCATTCAGGTCTTCAGCAAGTCGTTGAGTCGCCTCAGTGCATGGGGGTGGTGTCCTGTAGTTTGTGATGGTTTTCAGGCCTTTCCACACTGAACTTGGATCATTCGAAGTGAACTGATCTTCTAACCTTTTTGAATAGGTCCTTTTAGCCACTCTAATCTCTTTATTCAGTGTGTTCCTGGTCTGGTTGTACAAGACTCTATCCCCTTTTCTGTAGGCATCCTCTTTGGCCTGACGAAGATGTCTGAGTTTTTCTGTAAACCATGGCTTGTCATTGTTGTATGTTAGATAAGTTCTGGTAGGAATGCATAAATCCTCACAGAAACTGATATATGAAGTAACAGTCTCTGTGAGCTCGTCCAGATCGGTGGCAGCAGCTTCAAAAACACTCCAATCAGTCAAATAGAAACAGGATTGTAAGACCTGTTCTGTTTCGTTGGTCCATCTTTTTACAGTCTTAACTACAGGTTTAGCAGATTTAAGTTTTTGCCTGTAGGTCGGTATAAGATGGACCAGACAGTGATCAGAGAGTCCCAAAGCTGCCCGTGGGACAGAGTGATATGCTCCTTTAATTGTGGTGTAACAGTGGTCCAATATATTACTGTCTCTGGTACGACATGTAATGTGCTGTCTGTATTTTGGCAGTTCACGTGAGAGATTTGCTTTATTAAAATCCCCAAGAATGATTAAAACAGAGTCTGGGTGTTGTTGTTCTGTCTCTGTGATCTGATCGGCGAGTTTCTGCAACGCCAGGCTTACGTGCGCTTGCGGTGGAATGTACACGCTCACGAGAATAAACGAGCAAAACTCTCGTGGCGAATAGAACGGCTTACAGTTTATGAAAAGCGCTTCTAGATCAGAACAGCACATCTTCTTTATCACTGTTACATCTGTACACCACCTCTCATTGATGTAAAAGCACGTCCCGCCGCCACGCGATTTCCCCGTTGATTCCGTGTCGCGGTCTCCTCTGAACAGCTGATATCCCGGTAGATGAATCGCGCTGTCCGGTATAGCCGCGTTCAGCCAGGTTTCCGTGAAACACAGAGCAGCAGAATGTGAAAAATCCTTATTTGTCCGGGAGAGCAGAAGGAGTTCGTCCGTTTTGTTGAGTAGAGAGCGGAGATTCGCCAGATGTATGCCCGGCAGCGACATCCTAAATCCACGCTGACGAAGCTTCATGAGCGCGCCGGCGCGTTTTCCCCTCCTGCGCGTCCGAAAGCGTCTGATCAGCGCTGCTACTCCGCCAACTACAATGTTCAGCAAAACGTCCGAATAATCAAAAACCGGTAGGAGATTTTGTGGTGTTCTGCCGAATGTTCAGCAGTTCATCCCTGGTAAAACTGATCGTGTTTGCAAAACAAAAAACAGGAAAAACGAACAAAAACACTAAAACAACCGGAGAGCTAAGCACAGAGGCAGCCATCCGCAGGGCCATCTTGTCACTTGTTTTATTATATTTCATAACTTCACTCAAATCCACACTGTGCACATCCAATATAATAAAAGGTATACTGTGCCTGTTGTATGTTGGGCAGCTTTTGTCTGTTCAATGCAAGGTTTTATGTAAAAACATAATACTATGTGGTTTCTGAGCCCCAGTCAACTTTTTTTCCCCTTTCCTGCCTGAACACTACAATTTTATGTTGAATAACCAAGGATAATTAACTAACCATAGCTCGCAGGGCATCCAATCATACAGCTGTTCAGTCTTTCCCTGTGAAAGGCAAAAAAAAGACATGGAAAATGTGTTACAAGAAATACTGCACACACCTTTACAATGAACCTTTAACTCGAACACTCATTGAATGAGTGACATAATTAAATGATAGGTGATCAATTTTGTAATGATATCCATTATTTATTTTACAATCTTATTGTGTCTTTGTGAGCAATGCACAATTGTTTGAGAGATACCGATTTTATACCAATAAAATGTAGTTATCCTCTCCTAAAACAATCTAATTTCTTACTAACTTTAGTGTGGTTTTCAAATAATTGCAACAAAACAACCCAGACTACACAATGGAACTGTAACTAGGGTTTGCTCCAAGGCATTGGTTCCAAGAACTGTGTTCATAGAACTTCTGTGCCCAAAAGCTCCTATTGACCCAGAGAACTTAGATTATGGTGTATTCAGGTTATTAAATAAAATTTGTGTTAAATATATGTCAAATCATTGCTTGTGTTTTGAAGCACATCCCAGCAGGCACACAACATCATATGACGTTAATATTAGGTTAGATTTAGGTTGTGACGTCAGGTGACCAAAATTCAACGTCTAGCCAGCATCTAAGGACAACGTTATGAAGGATTACAAATTTAAGAAACTGTTTAAAATATGCTGATCCTATGTTCTGACATAGCATCACATGAAAACCTAAGGTGCAGTACATTGTATTTAGCATTTAAGGTAAATATGAAGACATCAGACAAATGATTCTCTCAAGCAAAGTTTGTCGCAAGAGGTTCCTGCCAGTTCCTGTTCTCTTATTGTAAGTCAAATGAGCCAGATTACTGAGATGTTCACCTTTTGTTTGTAATGGCTCTTGGTACCTCTGCCCAGTCTTTGAGTAGTTATGATGATTGGATTAGGACTGCTGTAAATGGTGCAGGCTGCTATACCTGAATACTTCATTTGCATGCTTTGTTTGGGGTTGTCACCCAGGTGCTTTGTCTCCAGATCTAAGCACTGCCCCCTAAATGTATATAAACTACAATGTATCACTGCCTTAGTAAGACGACTTTTTGAAGACTGCAGTGCAGAGCAGCGAGTATCTGAATAAAGAGAAACTTCTGCTTCAAGATATCCAAAAACGTCTCCTGGTCTCTAAGGAAAAAATTCACAACCGTTTTGGTGCCGTGACCCGGATAGAGCTTCTCGCCAGACATCGTTCCAGACTGAATTCCAGAAACTTTTTTCAGCTCAACAACGATTTGGTGAGTGTTACTCTATTCAAAGAACCACTACAGACCAGTACATGTGGTTAGCCTCTGAGAAGTGTTAACAAACAGCTGCAGGGTTTGGTTAACAGACTAGTTTTCCTCTATCCAGGTAGAGAAGATTAGCATTACGTTCTAATATCAGTTACCCTCTGTTTTAGGCAGAGAAGATTAGCGTAAAGTGCTATTAGTTTATGTTCAGGAATCCTCTGCTTTGCCAGAGAAGGTTGAATACATGATGTGTATTAACTAGGTTTTCCTCTGCTTTGCCAGAGAAGGTTAACAACAGTTGTTCTGTGTTAACAAATATATCCTCTGCTTGCCAGGGAGGTGTTAGAAGTGTATTGTTGTGTCAGAAAAAACATCATAAAATGTTGAGAAGGAATGCTAGGTTGATTCCAACAACTGAGAAAGGTGGACTAGCTACCCCTTTATGGACAGACAATGAGTTCAAATCATTGTTAGGAGAGCACATGGACTCAATAGTGACAGAGTCAGTCAGATTGGATTTAACAAAGAAATTTGGTATTGATCCAGAAAAAATATGGTCAGTTGAAGAATGCAAAAAGGTACTTGGAGCATGTATCAGAAAGAAAAACATTAAAGGCATTATCTGCTGCCACAGAGAATTTACCTTATCCTTAGCACAAGAACAAGCTCAGTGTATTGCTAAATTAAAAGAACACAATAAACAACTACAGACTAAAGTGTCCTGTCTCACTAAAAAGGTGGGCCATAACAAGGCCTCAACCAAAAGTGATTCAAACGACCAACAGTCAGATGAAAGCTATCCTGACTTACAGTCTTTGTGTAGACAAGAGGACAAATGCAATGCTAGAAGGATAGAGAAAGATGCAGCAATTTCAGTTGAAGTATGTGGAGCAAGACAAAGGGCTCAGAGTAGGGTAGAAGGTGTTGAAACTGTTCCATCTGCAACCCCCAGACTCCAGTTACAAGCAGTCCATACAGCGCTAGGACCTAAAGATATAGAGAGACTATCCCAGAGCTTACCCTCAGCACGCACAAATTTTTCTGAATTTAGAAGAGCATTGACTAGCAAAATGCGTCTCTACAACATGTCGTTAGCAGAAGTCACACAGCTGATGTCACAAATTCTAACTGAATCTGAATTCAACAGTTTTGAGTCTGCTGTTACTTCTGAACTACAACATGCCAGTAAAGCGGATTTGAGAGAAGGTGTTTTGAAAATTCTAAAGAATATCATGGGACCCAAAATAGACTGGTCCAGAATCACTAACTGTGTGCAAAGAAAAGAAGAAACTGTGAATGAATACACTGTAAGGTTCTGTCAGACAGCTGTAACATACAGCGGAATAGTTGATGATTCTGAAAGTGTGCTAGATGACAAGGGACCCCTAGTCCGCATCTGGTCAGATGGTCTTGTAGCGGAGTACAGAAAAGCCTTGCCATTCCTAGATCTAACTTGGTCTAACAAAACTCCCAGAAGTAATCTAGACATGTTAGCTATTTGGGAAAGAGACTCTGATGTTAAAGCAAGAGTAAAGATTGCAGCAGCATCCTTTCAGGTCAACACAAAGAACCGACAGAAGCATAGATGTCCTAAGAGGGAGGGCAGTTGTCATTACTGTGGTAAACCTGGACACTGGATGAAAGAGTGTAGGAAAAACAAAAAGTATGTAAGAGAAATGAACAGTGTAAATCAGCTCCTACTCAGTCTGCTTGCAACTCTGAAGCAGACCCTTCCCACTACACCAAACTCGTGGGGCAGCTTGCTGAGGTGCTAACTGTTAAGGCTGTGAGTTCTTAATTACCCCAGTAATCTACAACAAAGATGAAAAGATTCTTTGTAAATAGAACAAAAGGAAGTTGACTTCCTCCCATTGGGGGACTCTGGTTAAGTACACTCACAGCCAAAAACAATACTACAGCACACTCCAGTCACTCACCTATCCTCTATGGGTTATGATGTTTGCTATGACTGATGTTTCATTAGAGGATGGACTGATTGCACAGTTAAGTTCTCACACTAACTACAGGGACAGATTAGGACACACACAGACCAGTGAGGAGCCCAGGGAAGAACCGAAGTGCAACAGGCCTCGGGGGCCAACCCTGTGGTGAAGATTTCCTCATAGGTTTTTCCCCTCATCAGTTTGTCCCCACCTCACTGGTCCATAGGTGTCAAATGACTTAAGACTAGGTCAGCAAAACCACTATACTATTACTAGACTTAAAACCACTATACGATCAACAGAAGTCTAAAATTGTCTATGCATGAATACTGCTGGTCTGCTGTTTCTCTGTTTTCTTGTGTTGCAGGTATGTGTACATGCCATGATGTCTTCAAAAGCAGCATCCTGGAGTAAAACATCACCTCAGACATTCATGAACAAGCTTCATGAGGACAAAGAGTCATCTAAGTGAATCTACGTGGAAAATGGACTACAGAAAACTACAGACTACACAGCTATTCAGGCGCCATGGACGCCAGGACTTCCACTCTTACGCTACATGGTTTTCTGTGTCAACATGTAGCTTGTACGACATGTTACCATCCATGTCGTATGTGTCAACAGTTATGGTTCTGAAAAAAACTATCACACCTAATTAAATCTAGGACAAGACACGGAATAAGATATATGTGCCTGTAACTATTTCAAGTTACATGAATGGAAGATGGAGCTTTATGTTAACAAACATAGGCTATAGAATGGATTTATGGAGGTTTAAATTTGTATTATGTGAGAGTTATTAGAACTCTGAAAGGGGGGACTGAAGGATTACAAATTTAAGAAACTGTTTAAAATATGCTGATCCTATGTTCTGACATAGCATCACATGAAAACCTAAGGTGCAGTACATTGTATTTAGCATTTAAGGTAAATATGAAGACATCAGACAAATGATTCTCTCAAGCAAAGTTTGTAGCAAGAGGTTCCTGCCAGTTCCTGTTCTCTTATTGTAAGTCAAATGAACCAGATTACTGAGACGTTCACCTTTTGTTTGTAATGGCTCTTGGTGCCTCTGCCCCAGTCTTTGAGTAGTTATGATGATTGGATTAGGACTGGTGTAAATGGTGCAGGCTGCTATACCTGAATACTTCATTTGCATGCTTTGTTTGGGGTCGTCACCCAGGTGCTTTGTCTCCAGATCTAAGCACTGCCCCCTAAATGTATATAAACTACAATGTATCACTGCCTTAGTAAGACGGCTTTTTGAAGACTGCAGTGCAGAGCAGCGAGTATCTGAATAAAGAGAAACTTCTGCTTCAAGATATCCAAAAACGTCTCCTGGTCTCTAAGGAAAAAATTCACAACAGTTTTTTAACGTCCAATAACGACATCAAATGATGTTGATATTTGATTGATTTTAGGTTGTGTTGAAAAGTGACCAAAATCCAATGTTGAGCCAACATCTTAAACCAACGTCATATTGATGTCAAATACTGACATTTATTCGTCAGGTATGGCAAACAAAATCCAACGTCTGATAGACGTCATAGTGGTAACGTCCACACAACATCAAGCTTGAACATCATTAGACGTTGATATTTGGTTGTTTTTAGGTTGCGTTGTAAGAGGTGTAAAATCCAGGTTCGGTGAGTAAAAGTCCTCCCCAGTATTTAGTTCCAATCACCGGGATTTGCTAATTAGCACAGTTTTTTAACCAGAAGGACAGAGATTGAACCAAAACATTTCTTTTGAGTCTCAAGGCAAATCCCAAGTCAAAGTTAAAGTTAATGAGATAACTGAATGATGATTGTGCATTAGTGATGAACACCTGCTGTTATTACAGAGGATCAGATGTTGTTGTTTTATTGGTTAAAATGATGTCACCATTGTGGAGATCAGTGTGTGCTTTAGTTGGGCTCTTGACCCTTGACTCCTGGGTTAGGTCTTTCTCTGTTACAATGCATATGTTGTTGTAAAGCAGTGAGATCAGAGCTTTCATTTGGTGAGATGATTATCAAGAGCTTATATGAGCACATACAAAATAACTTTCTTTACTTCTTATGTTAAGATTTTAAGACTAAAATCAAAACTACCGCAGGTTAAGCGCCTATAATGTTCTTCTAACAGTTATAGTGAATAAATTTAAAACTTGTATAATGCATGAAACATTTTTTAACATCTGTACTACTTAGACACACACAGACATCAAGAACCAGCATATGAATCTTTGCAATGGTGACAATCAACAAAACGCTTCATGCTGCAAAGCATGTTGGGTAACAGCATAGTAAACACTCCCATCATGCACTGCAGTATGACTAATTATTGTCACCACTGTTGAGGAGCGTATGATAAGTGTTAATGTCTTAAAGCCTGAGCTGATGCAGTTTTTTCTTCCAATACTGAAGCATTACAGTGATGTTTGTTTAATAGGATTTTTTTACTGCAGTTCTACAATAGCTACATGTAACTCAATAAATCAAAGAGAGAGACCTCTTCATGATGCTTATCCAAATGAGTTCTATGGAGAGAGTGTGAGCTAATCTGCTGCTGCAAGCATTCAATTCAGCATTGCACAAAAATTTGCAGCAAAACAGCATTGAAATTACTTTAAATTACTTCAAGAGTCAAGAGACAAACTAAAGCAACCCTTGACCACAATTATGGTGACCTTGTGTTTTTTTCTTGACCAATAAAACATCAACATCTAAACCTCTTATAATTCTTAATAATAGATTCTGCAGACATGAAATAAAGTCAGTTTGGTTAGTAATGAGTGAAGCTGGTGATGCTGTTTGTGGAGATGTTTAATCAGATTTTGAGAGATGAAATGTTTTGTTCAGTTGATTCAAGTCAGTTGTAGTTCTTGTGTTTCTCTTTTTTTCAGTGGTGCTGCTTGTTAACAGCAGATGTTCATCACTAACACAATCATCATTCAGTTATCTCATTAACTTTAACTCTTTAGGGGCTTGGGATTTTACTTGAGACTTGCTTGAGACTCAAAAGGAAGGACTTGGTCCAATCTCTGTCCTCCTGGTTGAAAAACTGTGCTAATTAGCAAATCCAGGTGATTGGAACAAAATACTGGGGAGGACTTTTACTCACGGAACCTGGATTTTACACCTCTGTGCGTTGGAAAGTGACCAAAATCCAACGTCGAGCCAACATCTTAAGCATTGGACATTGACGTCGGCCTGACGTTGGGTTCTGACGTCAACCCGATTTTCATTTCCAACCAAAATGCAACGTCTGATAGACGTCATAGTGGTTGGGGTACAACGTCAATCTGACGTCATGTTGACATCCTGTGCCTGCTGGGATTGGGTCAACTACTGTTGTTTTTAAATGTGCTATAGAAATACAACATTATTTACCTGAATAGGTTATAAAATAAAGTAACAGGCAGCGTTCCTTTTTGGGCTACATGGATTTAGAAAATAGTAATTCTGCTGCCTTGGCCTATTGTTATTGCCTATTGCTATTGTGCTGCTTGACTAATCAATTGAAATTGTGAGTCACAGTTCATAGGCCCAGGGAGAAGACCTTACCCCAAGGTAAGAGCTAAAAAAGAGCTAAAACACTTATTAGGAACTGTAGAGCAACTATCCATACAAAAGGCCCAAGTAGTTCTTGTAGTGTGAACGTGAAAGGTTTGCAAAAAGTTATATGAACTCCAAAAAGTGTGAAGGAGCCTTTAGTGGCTAAGAAAAAAAAATGTTTTACTCGTAAACTCATTGTTTTAAATTTGAATAAACACAATTTTTTCCAAATAAAGAATAAAGATGTTAACAGGAATATTCCCCAACATTATGGTCCATATTCTGATTGCATGGAGGCAAAATTGTCTGTAAGTATAGCAACAGTCACATAATTAAGCATCTGCTGTCCTACCTTTCTCTGCCTTGTCCGGACCCTTGTATGGGTGTACCTCCCGGTTGTTGTGGGGGCAATCTTTCTGTTTTGTTCCACCTGTGTAGGATAAGTACATATAGTAGTGACAGAAGGCAATCCAAATGCAAATGTAGCCAAAAAGAAAACAATTAAAAACCAAACACAAATTAGAGAATACATATTTTTGGTGTGGCTTAACTCCACAACTTCAGGTATCTGTAAATGCATCTATATACACTATGCATACAATTTATGTAGACATTAACTAAACCAATAATATTAGGAAGACCTGCATGACAAATCAATTCATACTCTGTGTTGATAATGTAAAAGATGGCAGAATATTAGCTTTGTCCCATTTAAATTTAACTTTCTTCCTCCGAATTCATCTTGTCCCTAGAGAGACAAATAGACTTGGTTCAGTACATATAGAGATTTGATGCTCAAGCATATTCCTGGAAAGATAAAGAACACAAAAAAGCTGAAGTGTTTAACACCTTGTCCTGTAGGAGGAAGGTTTGAATCCTGTTCTGGGTCGACTGTAGTCCCAGACTCCCAGTCCATAACCATGCTGGCTGTGGAATCTGGGGATGAGTGGAGAGATGACGTTGTCTCATAATATACAATTAGGTCAAAATAAAGATCTGGAAAAATAAGATTAAACCAGATCCCTGTGGTTCAGGCTCACCAGGTACTGTTGGCTGGAAGAAAAATGAGAGATCCTACTGACAGCATACAGTGAACTGGAATAACAGGGCTCTGGTAAGAAGGCCTGTAAGCTTCAACACCTTGTCCTGTAGGAAGAGGGCTAAGATTTGATTCGGGACCATCCGCAGTCCCACTCTTCTGGTCCAGACATGTGGTGGCGAGTAAGTGTTGTCTCTCAAAAGTGTACAGATTACATAAAATACAAATCAGGGGCTGAATTTACAAAGAACCCTAGGGCTAAAAGTAGCTCATAACAGGCCAATTTAGGAGAATATTTTGTGCTAAAAGCACCTGTCTGCGATAGCTTAGAGGTAATCCAAATGACTCCTCACACTCTGACACCAATTCATAAAACATTGTCTTTAATCACAATCAAATTAAAGAAGCCTACTTTCTATTTGTGCAAACATGTTATCATGGATGCATTTAAAAATCAGTGCACTGATATTCAGTTTATCTGCAGTGTATTACATTACCATTTCATTCATAGCCTGTCATCTATCTCTGTCACCGCCCACCATGGCCATCACATTCTGTACAGACTTGTTTCTTATCAACCGATAGGGGTGGCACGGTGCACAAAAGTCACGGTTCGGTACATACTTTGGTTCAGACCCCACAGTTCCATACATTTTCGATACAATATAGCAGAGATGGGACCAAGTCATTCCTTTCAAGTCACAAGCAAGTCTTGAGTCAAATCCCAAGTCCTCAAAGAGTTAAAGTTAATGAGGTAATTAAGTGACTAATTTAATGATGATTGTGCATTAGCGATGAACACCTGCTGTTACTGAGAATTACAGAGGATCAGATGTTGATGTTTTAGTGGTTAAAATGATGCCACCATCATGGAGATCAGTGTGTGCTTTAGTTGTGCTCTTGACCCTTGACCTGCTATATTAGATCTCTCTTTATAACAATGCATGTTGTGAAGCAGTGAGATCAAAGCAGCGAAGTTTTAGTATGACAGTGTAGTCATCATGAACTTGCTTGATCACATTGAAACTAACTTTTTTTTTTCTCTGTTATATGTTTAGATTTTGCAGCATGCAAATAGAACGTTTCTCTAACAGCTACAGTGAAAGATTTTAAAATGTATAAAGCATATGCAAATGTGAACATCTGCAGTATTTAGACACACACAGACATCAAGAACCAGCATATGAATCTCAACAATGGTGACAATCAACCAAACGCTTCATGCTGCAATGCATGTTGGGTATACAACATAGGATAAACTCTCCTCATGTACTGCAGTATGAATAATTATTATCACCACTGTTGAGGATCGTATGCTAAATGTTCATGTCTAAAAACCTGAGCCAACACTGTTCTTTCTTTTTATATTGAAACATTATAGTGTTGTGTTTTTTTTTTTGCAGTTGTGCAACAGCTGAATGTCAGCCAAATAAATCAAATAGTGATACCAATTCATGATGTTCATCCAAATTAGTCATAAATTGAGAGTGTAAGATAATCTGCTATTACAAGCTTTTGATTCAGTAACGCACAAATGTTTGCCATAAAACAATATTGTAATTGTTTAGAAGCAAATTACATTAAAATACTCAAAGGGTCAAGAGACAAACTAAAGCACACCTTGACCACAATCATGGTGGCATCGTGTTCTTTCTTTGTTTCTTTTAATTCTCAATAAGAGATTCTGCAGACATGAAATAAAGTCAGTCTGGTTAGTAATGAGTGAAGCTGGTGATGCTGTCTGTAGAGTTGCTTAATCAGATCTTGAGAGATTTAATGTTGTTGTTTTTTTGTTTTGTTTTTTCAGTTGATTTTATTCAAGGCTGTGTCTGATGTCAGTTGTAGTTCTTGTGTTTGTCTTTTCTTCAGTGATGCTGTTTGTTAACAGCAGGTGTTCATCACTAATGCACAATCATCACTTAATTAGTCACTTAATTACCTCATTAACTTTAACTCTTTGAGGACTTGGGATTTGACTCCAGACTTGCTTGTGACTTGAAAGGAATGACTTGGTCCCATTTCTGCAATATAGGGTTATAAAAAATGCATAATAAAAAAGGCTGTGTTTTTAAATTAAACAAATGAGAACCAACACGATTGGCAAGAAAACGACACATTCTCTCATTTTATCATTTTAAGTGCAAACTAAAGAGTAAAGCTCAGAGTAAAGCACAGATCATACATTTATGGTGGCTGATGTAAAAAGAAAATCACACAAGGTTCAAAAATTTAAACGCATCTTGTTTGCAATAAAAACGCTCAAATAAAAGTTTTCATTTCAGTCATTTCAGCCTACCAGATGCAAAA
Source organism: Labeo rohita (assembly GCF_022985175.1). Classification (NCBI taxonomy): domain Eukaryota; kingdom Metazoa; phylum Chordata; class Actinopteri; order Cypriniformes; family Cyprinidae; genus Labeo; species Labeo rohita. The sequence goes on from NW_026129296.1 coordinate 20,686, forward strand.
CAAAGGCAATATACTACTTCACTAGCACATCTACAAATCAAACACAATTTTGTGCTTTGGGAAATAAGCACATCTACATTTTGCAATATTAGACATGCACCTCTCAAAAGTATTCAATCTTTATTCTATTTAGAAGTTTTTCTTAAAACAAGCTTGTCCACACTATCAGTGGTGAGTGTAGATCAAGTTTGTGTCTAATGGTTAGTGAAGTACGCTGGGGAGAAGTAGGCCTAACTAGAGACTTTTCTTCCATCTAGTTTCAGTTATTAATCACCAGTCAGTGTTTGAAAGTGACCAATAAGTCGCTACAAGTTAAACATGTCCTGAAAGAACTCCCACGTGAGACAGTAGTTCCGCTTTGAGTGCAATATCAAATTTTATATTTTGTACCATGTATTCTCTGTAAAAAATGCACGTACCAAACCGTGACCCCCATACCGTGACGGTTTAATACGAATACACATATGCCACCCCTATCAACCGATCACAGAGGTGACTGCAAGCAGGCTTGTGCATGACAACAGACATCAACCATAGCAAAGGAATTTATATCATATCATAGAGGTATTTTTTCCTTACTAGAAAGTAGGTCTCAGCTGCTTTGTAAATTGGTTTTAAGAGAGAAATTTAGTTCGACTGTGATTTAGGAGTTCTCTTAACGCTGAGATAAAAGTCTTTGTGAATACGGTCCCTGGTCAAAATAGAGATCTTCTGCTAAAGAACATCGCACAGGGATATGAAGAACACAAATAAAGCTGAAAAGCTAAAGACCTTGTCCTGTAGGAGGGCTGAGATCACTTTCTGGACCATCCATAGTCCCAGCCCCCTGGTCCAGACATGTAGCGGCTGTCAAATCTGAGGATGAGTGGAGAGACGGTGTTGTCTCTCAGAAGTGTACACACATACACCGGTTAAGCATAACATTATTACCACCTGCCTAATATTGTGTTGACACTGATTATCTCTTCATCACCTGTAAGTGGATGGGATATATTATGCAGTAAGTGAAAATGTCCTCATAGTTGATGGGTTAAAAGCAGGAAAAATGGGCAAACATAAGGATTTGAGTTTGACAGAAGCCAAAATTGTGAAGGCTGGACAACTGGGTCACAGCATGGCACACATTTCCCTTTTTAGAGATTTTTTTTTAGTTTCTGGAGTACATGTGTGGGTATCTGTCTATCTGGTTCTGATAGAAAGGTATCAGAATACACAGTGCATCACAGTCAGGGCTGTTTTGGCAGCAAAAGGGGGATATACCCACTCAACACAACATTAGGCAGGTGGTCATAATGTCATGCTTGGTCGATGTAGATTACATGATGGACAATCTGGTCAAAATAAAGATCAGCTGCTGAAGGACATCTCACAAGGATATGAACAAAACACATACAGCTGCAAGAGTGAAACACCTTGTCCTGTAGGAGGGGAGTGAAGATTCAATTCTGGACCATCCATTGTCCCAGCCCCCTGGTCCAGACACCCTCGAATCTGAGGATAAGTGGAGAGATTGTGTTGTCTCATAAAAGTTTAGATGACTGTAAAGAAAATAGAGATCCCTCATCCCCGCTAAACTACATTCTCACAAAGATCTCAAGGGGAACAACATAAACCGGAGGTGCCAAATCTGGGCCAAACACACCTTATTCTGCTGTTGAAACGTTGACCAAAGTCTCTAAATGCAGAATGACAGTAACTTCCGCAGGTTCCTTGCTACTTTCTGTTCCCTGTTTTGTATTCCTAGAACAGTACAAACACAAAAATGTACAATATGCAATAAGGTCAACATGTGAAAGGTAAGGTAAAATAAACCTGCATCCCACACGCCTCAGATATTCGGATTAGCATATCTGCCCTCACTATTTCCAACCATTGCTCACCACCATCTACACATATATAAAAATATAAAATAACTGAAATGAGTTTTTAAAATACATATGTTAAATATAGTCTCACCTTCAACCATCATTTTATAGATCTCATGGATGTTTTTCACGCACGTTTGTGCATTTGTGTATGGAAGTTTTTTCCTAACAAAATTAAAATGAAAATTCAAATGCCTAAAATGATCAAATCATAAATCAAACTCTCAAAACAACTGTGCAAATGATAAATCAAATGCTCAAATTATCAAATAATAAATCAAATTCTCAAAATGGCTTCTCAAATGAGAAATCAAATGCTCAAATGTGATTTAAATATCCTCATTTGGGGAAGCATTAACTGTAACAAAAATCAAATTAAAAATAATTTGTATTTGATATTCAATTTTCACGATCAACCCAGTATAAACCTGTCATAATTAAATCTATAATTCAGTGCTCTAATGATAAATCAAATGCTCAAATGATAAATCAAATGTTCAAATCAACATCGCAAAAGGCAAATCAAATGCTCAAATCAACACCGCAAACAGCAAATCAAATGCTCAAATGATAACTCAAATGCTCAAATGATAAATCAAATGCTCAAATGGAAACCGAACACGCCCATGCAAATGAGGAGTGCCAATCAACTAGCGTGGGTGGAGCTTACAAGGCGGAACTGGGTACCTCATGCGCTGTAGTGATGGGAAGTTCGGATCATTTTACCGACTCGGACCTTTGAGTCTCGTTCAGAAAACGAACGAATCTTTTTTCGAGTTATTTCGTTCATTTTAGCAAATATTATTTAAATGTTACGTGTTGCCTCTCTAACACATCGACTGCTTACACAACCGTTGATTACACTACAAACAAGACAAAACTATAATGCTATAAGAAACAGAAAACTTTCTGTTCTCGTTAGTGAAGCTGGTGTTTGCATGCATTATCACAGATGAAGTGAATTAAATGCAATATTTATCAAATACATAGACTTAAACAAAGCGTTTTCATGAGCAACAGAAACACGTTTCATATACTGTTTAATACAGCGCCATCTGAACAAGAATAATGATCAACATAAACATGTAGTATTTAAATACTAATAAAGTGGGGTTATATATGCGTTTATCAGTGTTTTATGATAAATCTGACTCAATATAACAATGCGACTACAGTAAAAACACTTTTACTGTTCTAAAAACACAGATTTGTCAGCATTATCAGACTTGAGGATGTTAGAATAAACCCAAAACACACGTGATGGTTGTCATGTGGTGAATCTGGTCAATCATGAAACAGTCATGTGGTCATCAGAGCTCCTGCAGCCCCTCTGAACAAACTGCGCCGGCTGAGTCAGTCGCTGCTCTCGAATCGATATCGCGATACTTGATGGCACACGTGACAGTCACGAGGCGTCGGCGCTGCCTCAAGTCGGACAAAATTTCTAACCGGCATGCACTGCTTTAAATCAGAATTTGATCGAGCTGCACAGCGCTGCGTTAAGTCGAACTGCGAACGAGTCGTTCATTCATCACGTGACAGCCCCATAAGATGAACGAACGACTCCAAAAACCCGAAGACTCGAAACAGGTGAACTAATTCCAGTACAGAAACTAGTGCGCGACTGAACGAATCACTCCCCGAAACGACTCGTTCGTCCCGAGTCACATTAAAGATTCGTTCAAAATGAACGAATCGTTCAGTAACGATTTATCACTGTTGAGCTGTTGATTTGCCGTTTGCGATGTTGGTTTGAGCATTTTATTTATCATTTGGTCATTTGATTTATCATTAGAGCACTGAATTATAGGTTTAATTATGACAGGTTTATACTGGGCTGATCGTGAAAATTGAATATCAAATACAAATGATTTTTAATTTGATTTTTGATACAGTTAATGCTTCCCCAAATGAGGAAATTAAATCACGTTTGAGCATTTGATTTCTCATTTGAGAAGCCATTTTGAGATTTTGATTTATTATTTGATAATTTGAGCATTTGATTTATCATTTGCGCAGTTGTTTTGAGAGTTTGATTTATGATTTTATCATTCTAGGCATTTGAATTTTCATTTTAATTTTGTTAGAAAAAAACTTCCATATTTGTGCCCAATGCCAGATCCTTAGGCAAAATCAATTTTGCCTCCTTGTGGGGGTATTCAAGCAGGAGCAAAGGCCTCCAGCCAACTGTGTGTAGCTTCTCTATCTGAAAAAAAAAAAAAAACATTAAAAACAATTACAAGTGCTTTGGTGTGGTGTGTATGGATCTGTTACGAACCCCGTTTTAAAGTGCTCGTAAGGAAGGGGTTACAGACTCGGACTCATTACCAGCCAGCACAGAACTACTAGAAGCAATACCCGAATTTGACGGTCCAGCAGCGATCTCAGAGCCACCATTCAAATTAGCAGAGGTTTTAAAAATAGATTGTTTAGGTGGATCACGAGCAGCTTGTAACTCCAACTGCCTCAATCGCACTTTTGTATCAGCATCAATTCGGTACATTTCGACCTGATGTTTTAAATCGTCTTGTCTTGCTTGAGCACGGTCTTGAGTCTCCAATTGTAAACGAGCTAACCGGAGCTTTAAACGCCAATCAGTACGGAACTCAGGCGATGCCCCTGAAGAAAGTGAAACAGGCTCAAATTTAGGCATGGAAAAAGGTGGACCTACCTCCCCACCAGGGACAGTAACTGGAGTAACTTGATCACCGACAGGCCCTCGTAAAGGTGAACTTTCCGCAAAGTCAACAGCTAGTTCAGCTGCCGACGTAGAAACAGCATCCATAGCAGAAAATACTCCTTTATCAATCAAAGCAGACATTAAACAAGCTTTTATCTCAGCTTTACGTTGTGTTTTAGAAATCGAAATTTCATAGTGTTGGGCAATCAGAACTAAATCATTTTTCCGACATACCTCTAACCCCTCAACACTAGGTTGATCTATAAACTGATTTAAATCAAATGTTGCCATAATAAAACAAAACAATGAGTAAATAATCAGTAAAAATCCACACATACTCCGGTCCTACCTACCCAGAAAACTAACTACATCTAGCTAGTCTTCAGAGGGTACCGATTGAGAGATTGCTCTCTCCTCCCCCGGAATACCTCCAAACACAACAAACTAAAATAATAAACAAAAACAATAAACAGCAAACCGTAGTCAGAGCTGGCGCCAAGCACAGCACTGCCGGCTTACTCTAACTAACCGGAGAATGCGTTGGCCATTTGGACATGTAAATTAATTACAACGAATTATCGGGAAACAACAATAACTAAACTTTAAAATAAAGTTATTGTGATCCCGGACGAGCCCCCATTTATGTTACGAACCCCGTTTTAAAGTGCTCGTAGGGAAGGGGTTAAGCAACATAACAAGGACACGTGAGACCACAGATATCAATTCAGCTTTTTATTAACAGATCTAGTCGGCTCACGTGCCACTTTCGGCAACAGGCAACGTGCACATTTAGTCATTAGTTTAAATAAACACAACACGAAGGAATAAACGTAGCAAAAACAAACAAATTAACAGATCAACCAGAAAACAAAACAACAAACAAACAGACCGCTTATCAGAGGCTGACTTGCATCAAGACGCGCACGAAGCTCGCGGTATACAGTGCTTCGTAAAAAGTAGCTGAACAGAGCTTCAAAACGAGTGCGAGTCATGCTCTCAACCGAGCCAGGGAGTCACTGTTCTGGACACACGCTGGAAACAGAGCGCCAACACAATCTTGATTCCCCCTCATATCCAATTCAGCGCTCACTAAACAGGCCACAGGTGTAACGGGGCGGAGCTCAACCTCGAGAAGACAGGAGATAACCAAATTAATACAAAGAAAACGTATACAAACACAAAATAAGGACAAAGTAACTCTGACCGTAACAGATCTTTGTGTGCATATCACAATGCTGGGACACAAATACAGGTCAACATGAAAATCTCAGGATCAAAGCAGACTGTACACTGCTCTGTCATTGTGTTTTGTCAATATTCTGTCTTCTCTTGTGATTTGTCAAATAAGAACAGTGAAAGCTCACACACTGGTATGGTCAGATGGAAGCACAATACGATTTCTGCTGGTCTGCTGTCTAATGCATCTCTGTCTTATTGGCCAAGTTCAGTTCACATATCACATCGCCCACAAGACGTGATGTCAACTTGTCATGTGCTGTGTGCTAACATACTGGCATTTGTGGGAAAAGTCAACTGTTCTTGATATAAAGAGCTGTGAAATATCACAACAGTACTGCAGGCTATGACCTGATCCTGAGAGTCTCTGCTTAATGTTTGCAATGTTTTTCAATGATAACATGGTAAAGTTATGTTGAAACTCTTAAATAAATAGCCTCCATAAATATGATGCATAATCTTGTCTCAGAATCAGAATGTCAAATATATCACCTGAGAGGTGTGTTAAACTGCCACTAACCCACACAGTGAACCACCACTAACCTGTCATTTGAAAAAATACATGCATTTCAAAGACCCCAAAATCACTGCACACTAACAGGACCATGTCATTTTGATAACATCATTTCTACTACAGTGACCTAGTACAATAAAAGTTACTTACCAAAATGACTGCACCATCCAATAAGTGGGAGGTCACTTGATTTCTTTTGTTGTTCGCTACCCACGTGTCCTTTTTTTGTTCATTTTTTTTTTTTTTTTTTTTTTAATCTTAGATTTTTAGGCTGTGGGGCCTTACAATTAGGGCACATTTTAAATCCATTAAAAATGTTTCCATAAGCAGGGCAAGTTTTCTTCAGCCCCCCTCCCCTCTCTTCGACATGGTTTGGTGATGCTGTAAACCAGAAAGAGTAAGGTATAACTTCTGTTATATCCTTAATTGCTAAGACATTTCACCTATATAACAATGGTGTCAATATTTTAACTGTGTTGCAATAGACACTAATCCAATAACTGACAAACTTTTGTGGAAACACATATGTGACTAATCCACAGAATCTGGTATAATCATTTTGTAACTTGCTCTGCCTATATCAAACTTGAATTGGTTAGTAGTTACTTCCCTAATGCTGATTGTTCATCTACATGGGTTTAGCAACAAATCTGTGCTGGCACAGCATATAACACTATGGTGCCTTTAAAGAAGCATTTGAAGACTGCTATTTGGTGTGTACAGTGAAGAAAATAACTTTTATCCTTGGATACTTACTGAAATGTTGGGATGAAGAAAATATTAAAAAGAGAGAAAATAAAGATGCTGAAAAGTAATAGACAGGAGAAATATTTGGGTGCCTCACAATTAATCTGCAGACAAAAAAATACATAAGTAGGATTACACATGATACAAAATAACATTACGAAATTAGTTGACAGAAATTATGATGGTAAATAACAATTACAGCTAACATCGCATGAGCTCGGGTTGCCAAACCAACAAGCCTTGTTCTTCAGTGTTAGGGCAATTAACATGCTTCCGGATTGTTCTTTATTATGCTTTGGTTTAACTTGTTTTTTTGTGCTTTTATCTGTCATCTTCTCCGGTATCCTGGTTTCAAAAATATTAATTTATTATAGTTCAGGTATAACACTAGCTTTTTTTTCTTCACCCCATCTAATGCAATCTAGCCTATTCAAGGCGCTCATGACAAGCTTAGTTACAGGTAAATTTAGCCTACACATATTGCACAAACACAGAGCAACTGCATTCGATAGTTACGCACTATATTTCAAACATAATCCTGACTGTGTAAAAGTAGGCTGCTGTTTTGATAACCCAAACCTTCTAGATTAGCGAGATCATTCCTACACTAGAGCAGTGTTACCTATGGCTAACATGAATTTCAGAGACAACGTTTGCATTATTGCAGTGGTGGATGAAGTACACAAATCAAGTCCTTGAGTAAAAGTGCAGATACGTATAAATAAATATTACTCCAGTAAAAGTGAAAGTACTCCTTTTTCAATTTGACTCGAGTGAAAGTACAACAGTACTCAATTTTTATGCACTTAAGTGAAAAAGTACTGATAGATTTAGCAATTTTATATATGATATATATTTATATAATTTTATATATTTTTTTTATAATCTTACTGCTCAAAATGCCTAGCCGATATGGAGTCAAGATATATTTTTGTTATTGATATGAAGTTTGTTGACGAGAGTGCTGTAGTAATGTTCACTGTGAGACTTACACTGTGATGTACCTGAGAGAAAACACATCTGACCACCTCATTTTCACCAGTAAGAAAAAGTGTTTTAAAGCTTGTTGTTTAGCAGAACGTCACAGTTTTATATGATATGAGAATAAGGCCTGAAGTTATTGAAGATCAATTTAATGAATATAATTAAAAACACCTCTGGACAAATGCCCCCAGAGAGCATCACTTCCCACTTTGATGTAACTGTAGTTACCATGTTCTTAACATCACATCCTTTATTTTTCCCTCAGGTGTGATCTGTCTAGGTGGTTAAAAATATTTGGACCTATAATTACCTCAACTTAGCACCAGCACGCTTGTTAACTAGACAGTTAGCATCAGCTAACAATATTTACTTATTTTCAGTATGGTTAAACATTCATATCTGTTTACTGGCTATAACCTTAGTTGATCCAAACAATATAAAAACTGATACCGTTGATAAACAATATAAAAACAGACGTCAGGGCTAAATGTGAAGCTTTTTTATAAAACTACTAATATTACAGCAGCATTGAATATATACCTGCATGGGTTATTTTATGTTATCTGTGTTATGTTGTATATAATGTTTAGTTTTTTGACCTAGAGGCACTGATGTAGATGTGTCTGCATTCAAGCATCTTAGTGGGCTTAAACAGACACCAGATTTAGTTCACAAACAACTGACAGTTACAATAATTAACATTAGTAACTTACTTTTCACAGCATCAGTCGCGCGCGCTTACAAGATCTCCCGGGTCTTACTTGAGAATTCAGTTCACTGGAGACTCGCTCTAAACGACTCATTTGAATCAGTGAGTTGTCGACTCGAGAACAGCTGCAATCGGATCCGATTTAACAGGTTTGTTGAAAATAATCGGTTTGTTCATGAATAACACAGCTTCTGCTTCTCAGAGCACGTAATATTTATCAAGGAGGAACCATATGTTTTATGAAATGTAGTGAAGTAAAAAGTAAAAGTTACTTAAAATAAAACTGCTCCAGTAAAGTACAGATACTTGAAAAATGTACTTAAGTACAGTAACTAAGTAAAACTACTTCGTTATTGTCCAGCACTGTTATTGCAACTCCTCAAAGTAACATATGAGCAAACATATGAGGTTAAACTGGTTAAATGAGGTGGTGTGAAGAAATCAATAAGGCTTCAGATTCCTACTGATCTGTGGATGATGATCCTCCCAATGACTGGAAAAACCGCGTAGCTCTGGGATGCGCCGAGAAAGTGTCACGTGTCACCGTCATGGCGACAGACTCTTCCGATTTAATATTAATATATTGAGTCTTTATCTGGTTTTCTTTCTTTGTTCTTTATATAGACCTATCTGTCAATTTACAATAAACAGTAATAATAATTTGTAAATTAGTCCAAATATTGTTTGGACTACTGGCTGGAGGGAGGGGGCGTGGCCTGGCCAACTATCGGTCAATCTATGTTATTTAATTAATTAATTTATTTATTTTTGAGGGCAGATTATGAGTTAAGGGTCCGTGGTCTTTACACGGAATTCTGTGAGATCAGGTTGGACTGAATATATTTTGCCAACAGACAATCCTTCCAATATTTCCCTTACTGTACGTACAGTACACAATAATTTTATATGAAAAATGGGACTTACAGTGAATTTTTTATTTAAATAACTGTGTACTGTACATCTATGGTGGGATGTGTTGGCAAAAACTCACTGTAGTAAATCACTTGGCTATATGAGTAAACAAGCTTTAGTTTGGCAATGTGATATTTTAAAAGTAAATTTATTTAAAATACATAACCCTCCCAGTGGAACCAAATAGGTGGTTTTGAAAAAAAAAAAAAAAATCATGTCGATAAGTGGTTGCATCTGCATTGTGTAAAATTCTAGTGTACCGTACGTATGGTAAGGGAAATAGTGGAAGTACTGTCTAAGGAGAGATATTGGCAAATATATTCAGTCAGTTTGCCCACTAGGAGTTTACATTCATTTTAACGAATTACTGATCTTCCTTTTGTACTGTGAAGTAAATTTGCAGACAGTCTATAAAAAAAAGCAGCGAAAATGACGGTCCTGTGGTATATTGTGCATTCGCAGGCCATGCCCCCCCGAAACGAATTACTGTGCCTCCTTATCCATCCTCTCCCCTCCTTCCTGAATGTGATCGATTTCTGAAACTGAAAAACAGAAAAGAGATGAAAGAAAGAAGAAAGAGATTGCACGCTGTGGGTGTCAGCAACTGCACTGAATCACAGATCACAAATTCTCACCCGAAATGGGTGTAAAATGCTTCACACGTAATGAAACGCGTTGTGTTCTTATTCTGGACTCATCTACTCGTCTGTATATTCCAAGGATGTAACTTTTGAGAAGTGGAGGGGGACACAAAATGGGGGAAAATGTTTTCGATTTGAATCCCATTTCCTGCATTTACATAAATTAAGGTGGTCAGGAGCCCCTATGTTTTAAAATTTTTACATTTTAAATTTTAATGCAAAAATCTGGTGCATTTTGAGAGATCAAATGAAGAAATATGTGCTCTTGTAAACAATTTTGTGCTCTAGTAGTCATTTATTTATATATTGAAAGTGATGGTAGGGCACAAGTTTTACTACATAAATTCTTTAAAAAGCTACAAATGCTATTCTGTCAAGAGCAGGGAGTGACTTTCTCCTTGTCTTTTGTTGTTTGATTATCATTAACGCTGGCATTTAATTTAAGACTCAAGATGAGACACAAGTTCACAAGAACGAGACAAGGTCGAGATTTTTACACATTTTTAACCAGATATATGACCGTATGGTCTGCTGGTGCATTTTGAATTGTTTTAACTATGTAATTTCTGTTCTACTTTCTGAGTTTGAATTATCACATGCAGTAAAAGACAACAACACTCAAACACCATAAAATATTTTGCTACAAACAACTGACTGGCTTCTCTGTATGATTTCATAAGTCTCTTTAGACCTTAGAACTGTACATGAATTATGAGCTTCTAGAATGTTTGACCTCCTAACTGAAGTTATTTTCGCTAATTTAACAATAAAAAAAAACTAACAAACAAAACCCAGTTCTTTCTTAGTGTTATTAAGTGAGAACAGTAAGTGCAGCCACTCTCTCAGTATTCAAGTGCAAAGTGCAAATAGAGACCAAAATTTTCAAAAATAATACCGGATATAGACAACTACACAACCTATTATAGCCTACATACTAATAACATCCTAAATATGTTACGTAGCCTAATTTGCACGCATTGTTACGATTCCCGGTCCCGCCCATTCCTGCTGACATTTTTTCCCATCCCGTCCCAATACCGTGATTATTAGTGATTTTGTTTCCCATCTCGCGGGATTCCTGAAAAAAAATGTTAGCCTCTAAGCGCCAGCGCTGCCGTCTGCAATGGTATAGAAAAATCACTTCTTTACAAACACAATCAGAGTTATATCAACAAACATCCTGGCTCTTCCAGGCTTAATAATGACAGTAAATGGCTGCCATGAGTTTGAAGCTCAAAAGTGCATCCATCCTTCATAAACGTACTCTACATAGTTCCAGCGGGTTAATAAAGCAAAGCATATTTTACACTTTATAAACAAAAAAAAAACTTGCTCCCGGCAAAATGCTACGACATGACATGCTAAGCAACCGTCAGAAAATCCAGCTGGAAAGAAAGGGAGAGATGTGTGTCACTACAATAAGAATAATATGAAAAGTCATGTTTCTGAATGACAGACCCAATTATTTTTAACTCTAGGCCCAAATGACATGTTTTCATGGTCCCAGTTAACCAAAAATTAATGTAAACATTCAAAAATGTTTCATATCAATAACGATACCTTGATTTCAGTACTGGTTCCTGAATTTAAAAGCCCTTGATGCCTCACCACAGCCAATGACCAGCACTTGATTTGGGCACATAAACAGCTGCATGAAAAGAAAATACAGAATTTGTTGTATTATCATATGGCATGAAAAGACTTGTCTATGCTGATTACAGATATAATAATATTAATAATAATATCAATAATAACCAAAGTTTCACACCTGAATTGCCATGTTTATCTGCTGTAGATCTCCACAGTATTTCCACATGATCTGAAACCAAAAATAAATAAATAAATAAATAAATAATACTTTATATTTCATTCAGACATTACAGCCTATGTTTGCAAGTTAGGTTAAGCGTTTCCCATAGAAAACCATTACAAAACGCTTAACGCATTAGATAATGGAGGACCAAATTCTGAGTACTTTAAAAAAAAAAAAAAAAAAAAAAAAAACTATGAACATGTACAGGAGAATATGAAAGGGGGAAAGCGCCTACCTTGCGATTTAACGTTACCACGCTGCGTTCATATTCATAATCAGTAAAGTGTACAGCCTACTAAATTCACTCTCTAAACGTTTTTGATACAGATTACATTAGCCAAGTTCAGCGTTTCAAAATGTCCCGCCGTTTAAGAGTTTGAAAACTACTGTGTTCAAGTGAGCCGCCATCTGTGAACACCCGGTCAAGCCAAGGGCTCCAGAGTGCAGTCTGGACGATGGGGCGGGGCCACACGTGTTACATATTAAAGTAATGTAACTTATTACATTTAATTACTTTTTGATTACTTTTCTAAATTTCTAATATTTTGAACTGTTAATCATTTTGAAACATTTAAAGCAGGCAGAGTGAACCTTACAGTAGCACTCAACACTGATCACTGTCTTACTTATAATTATATTATATTATTTATATATTATTATATTATATTAATTATATTACCTTACTTATAATAAGTAAGGGATAATATACATCTTTATTTTGCGATAACAACTGGCTGGACATACATGATCCCACTTCTTACACAGCTGCTTGCCACAAAAGTAAATAATTAGACAAGAAACATCTTAGTTGAAATATTTGAATGCAAAGCTTTCATAAAGAAATCAGTTGCTAGCAAACGGTGAGTTCAAACTAGACAGACATTTAAAGGAGAAGTCCACTTCCAGAACAACAATTTACAAATAATGTACTCACCCCCTTGTCATCCAAGATGTTCATGTCTTTCTTTCTTCAGTCGTAAAGAAATTATGTTTTCTGAGGAAAACATTTCAGGATTTTTCTTCACATAATGGACTTCAATTGTGCCCTGATTTTGAACTTCCAAAATGTAGTTTAAATGCAGCTTCAAAGGCTCTAAATGATCCCAGCCGAGGAAGAAGGGTCTTATCTATCGATCGGTCATTTAAAAAAAAAAAAAAGTGTATACTTTTTAATCACAAAAGCTGGTGTAGCACAAACTCTGGATTGCATGTTCTTGAATGATTCGTTCATTTTGAACGGATCTTTAATGTGACTCGAGAAGAACGAGTCGTCTCGGGGAGTGATTCGTTCAGTCGCGCATGCGCAACATCCTATTAGGTTCTGTACTGGAATTAGTTCACCTGTTTGGAGTCTTTTCGGTTTTTTCGAGTCGTTCGTTCATCTTATGGGGAACAAATGACTCGAACCCGAAAACTTGTCAGATAAGAGGTGAGGTGAGCGAATCATAGACTAAAGACCCAGGTAAACAATGAATTAATATTTTCTGTTTCTTATAGCATTATAGTTTTGTTTTGTTTGTAGTGTGATCAATGTTTGTGTAAGCAGTAGATGTGTTAGGGAAGTAACACATAACATTTTAATTATATTTTGCTAAAAAATTGAAAAAAAAAAGATTTGTTCATTTTGCTGAAAGTATCAAATGTTTATTTTTCAAAAAAAATGACGCATCGTTTCGTTAGATAAGACCCTTTTCTTCGGCTGGGATCGTTTACAACCTTTTGAAACTGCATTTAAACTACATTTTGGAAGTTTAAAATCGGGGCACCATATCAGTCCATTATATGGAGAAAAATTCTGAAATGTTTTCCTCAAAAAACATAATTTCTTTACGACTGAAGAAAGAAAGACATGAACATCTTGGATGACAAGGGGGAGAGAACATTATATGTGAATCTTTGTTCTGGAAGTGGACTTCTCCTTTAAGTGATACAGTGTAGTCATACCACTTTTATTTCACCACATAAATAATTAAGTATTTACAGTACTAGTTTGTTAGTTGTCTTATAATCCATTACAGTGTACAAAACAAAATGGCTGGTGTGTTTGTATGAAACAACAGAGTGAGTCTGTGATACCAGGATGACAGAATTAAGAAATTGTACACATAATTTTGAATTGAGTTTTAATATTTCACTAGCTAACCAATCAAAAAACGCAAAGCTTCCACCAAGAAAAACTATCAAGTGTATAGTGCCGACTTAAGTTGCCCGGATGAGTCTGTGTTATTAGTTTTTACCAGTTGTTATTGGGGAATAACACACCTTGTAATGTCATGACTGACCAATCAGAATCAAACATTCCATGTAATAATTTCATTTAAAGCACAGCTATGGGATC
>NW_026129296.1:35624-72407 GCF_022985175.1 Labeo rohita
AACCTGTATCATACTTTGTTGAGTTTCTCAAACTCGTTCAAATCAGACGTGATGAGATCTGACGGATCACATGATCATATGAGTCTGAACCAGGGGCGTTTCTAGGATTTTAAAACATCCGGGGCTGGTGCCAAAACATCAGGGGCTAGTGGTAGTTGGTGGGAGGTCACATCATGCTTACATAAGATTTTGTTAGACACAAGTGGTTGAACCTGGATCCTTCTTGGCGGGTCCGGGGGCATTAAACCGGGGCTTAAAGACCTTGTCACACTATTAACAATAGTAAATAGTAATCACTGCAAATAGCAAACATATCAAAGTATTATAACAAAATTATAACATTACAAAATGGACAAATAAAATAATACATTTGAAAATTTATTTAACTGTAACAAATATATATATATCCGTCTACCTTGGAATGCCTTCTGTTTGTAGATCGAGGTTAAAACATTGTGGAGACCGTGCTTTTGCAATAGCAGGCCCTAAACTCTGGAATAGTCTGCCGGTAACGATTCGAATGGTGCCATCACATTTTTTTAAATCAAAAATTAAAGCACATTTACTTAGTGTGGTGTAATGGTGGCGGCACCCAGATAAACAGTTTTAGAGAAAATTAGTTTACCAACTCAAAATATTCAGGCGCCAGACAGGAATAAGCCTGCCAAAAAAAAAAAAAACTATAATGAGTCCCAGATAGCCTCTAAAAGCCACCCATTACATACCCTATCACAATGGCATGGGATTATAATACATAAATTAGGAAATTAATGCACAGAGTAAGAAAGGTTTTCAGTTCAGTTGAAATGTATTTTTCACATGAGGAGGGGAAAAGAAAAAAAAACACCAAATGATTAGTTCACACGGAGGTGTTTTCGCATTACACCTTAATCATTCTGTTACGTAGAAAAACCAATGATATGTACAGACATGAATGTGACACATTCAAAGAAAAACGAAAAAAAATCATTGTAAATAAAAAAAAAACACTATAGATAAATCATAGTACTGCGGTGACCGCGGGCTCCAGTTTAAAACTGCATTCAGATCTGCAGTTTCGATAGTCCAGTTCTCTGAGCATTTACAATTCAAAACCAATACAAGAGAGAAAAAGAAAAGGGGAACGAAGCTAAATACAAACAAGATTCATTTTAATCGCCCACTTAATCAGAAATAATAACATGAAAAAGAAAATACTCACATTAAGGGGAGTTATACATTATGGTGTGCGTGGGTGAATGTGGTGTTGGTGAACATGCATGTGTGTTTACGGCAAGCCATGAGCCATCCGACCGGCCGCTCGCGAACTTCGGGGTGAAAGAGTTTTCCAAACAGCAAATGGAGGAAGATCTTCTCCAAGGAACAAACGGCATCCAGGTAAATACACTTCTCCTCGGCTCCTAAAACAACACACGCCTCTGCGCTGGTCCTGCCGCTCTGACATCAATTTCTGTTAAATAAAGTGCGTGAATGAGCGCTCAGTGGAAACAGTGTGAACTTCACGCTAGACACCCGCGACTTGACCCGTTGACCTTCCTTCTTGGAAAAAACTTCCTCATATGGTGATTCTACTCCACTATATATGCAGCTACATAACTTCCTTCCCAAATTAGACTCCCGTTCCTATTCGCTGGCGGTCATGACAGTTGTTTTGGTTTCAACTTTGCATTTCCCCCTTTTTTTCACCGCCACAGTGGGTTGTTAATGTATTATTCTAATTTTATGTATGTTATTTTATAGACTGTTATAGATTTTGTTTTTATCTGAGTTTTTTTTATCTGTACAGCACTTTGGTCAACCTTGGGTTGTTTTTAAATGTGTTTTATAAATAAATAATGAATGAATGAATGAATGAATCTGCAGTGCATTACATTACCATTTCATTCATAGCCTGTCATCTATCTCTGTCACCGCCCACCATGGCAAATCACATAGCACATTCTATACAGACTTGTTGCTTATCGACCGATAGGGGTGGCACGGTACACAAAAGTCATGGTTCGGTACATACTTCGGTTCAGACCCCACAGTTCGATGCATTTTCAGTGCAATATAGGGTTATAAAAATGCATAATAAAAAAGGCTGTGTTTTTAAATTAAAATGACACATTCTCTCATTTTATCATTTTAAGTGCAAACTAAAGAGTAAAGCTCAGAGTAAAGCACAGATCATACATATATGGTGGCTGATGTAAAAAGAAAATCACACAAGGTTCCAAAATTGAAATGCATCTTGTTTGCAATGAAAACGCTCAAATAAAAGTTTTCATTTCAATCATTTCAGCCTACCAGATCCAAAAGAAAGGCAATATACTACTTCACTAGCACATCTACAAATCAAACACAATTTTGTGCTTTGGGAAAAAAACGCATTAACATTTTGCAATATTAGACATGCACCTCTCAAAAGTATTCAAGCTTTATTCTATTTTTAAGTTTTTATTAAAACAAGTTTGTCCACACTATCAGTGGTGAGTGCAGATCAAGTTTGTGTCTAATGGTTAGTGAAGTACGCTGGGGAGAAGTAGGCCTAACTAGAGACTTTTCTTCGGTCTAGTTTCAGTTATCAATCACCAATCAGTGTTTGAAAGTGACCAATAAGTCGCTACAAGTTAAACATGTCCTGAAAGAACTCTTATGTGAGACAGTAGTTCCACTTTGAGTGCAATATCAAATTTTATATTTTGTACCATGTATTCTCTGTAAAAAATGCACGTACCGAACCGTGACGGTTCAATTCGAATACACATACCATGCCACCCCTTATCAACTGATCACAGAGGTAACTGCAAGCAGGCTTGTACATGACAACAGACATCAACCATAGCAAAGGAATTTATATCATATCATAGAGGTAATTTTTCCTTACTAGAAAGTAGCTCTCAGCTGCTTTGTAAATTGGTTTTAAGAGAGAAATTTAGTTTGACTGTGGAGTTTTTAGGAGTTCTCTTAACGCTAAGATAAAAGTCTCTGTGAATACAATCCCTGTTCAAAATAGAGATCTTCTGCTAAAGGACATCTCACAAGGACATGAAGAACACAAACAAAGCTGAAGAATGAAACACCTTGTCCTCTAGAAAGAAGACTGAGATCTCATTCTGGACCATCCATAGTCCCAGCCCCCTGGTCCAGACACGTCGCAGCTGTCAAATCTGAGGATGAGTGGAGAGATGGTGTTGTCTCTCAGAAGTGTACACACATAGATTTCATAATATACAATCATGTCAAAATAGATCTGCTGCTAAAGAACATCTCACAGGGATATGAAGAACACAAATAAAGCTGAAAAGCTAAAGACCTCGTCCTGTAGGAGGGCTGAGATCGCTTTCTGGACTGTCCATAGTCCCAGCCCCCTGGTCCAGACATGTAGCTGCTGTCAAATCTGAGGATGAGTGGAGAGATGGTGTTGTCTCACCAAAGTAAACACCCATACACCAGTCAGGCATAACATTATTACCACCTGCCTAATATTGTGTTGACACTGATTATCTCTTTATCACCTGTAAGTGGATGGGATATAGTATGCAGTAAGTGAAAATGTCCCCAAAGTTGATGGGTTAAAAGCAGGAAAAATGGGCAAACATAAGGATTTGAGTGAGTTTGACAAGGGCCAAAATTGTGAAGGCTAGACAACTGGGTCACAGCATGGCACACATTTCCCTTTTTAGAGCTTTTATAGTTTCTGGAGTACATGTGTGTGTATCTATCTATCTGGTTCTGATAGAAAGGTATCAGAATACACAGTGCATCACAGTCAGGGCTGTTTTGGCAGCAAAAGGGGGATATACCCACTCAACACAATATTAGGCAGGTGGTCATAATGTCATGCTTGGTCAATGTAGATTACATGATGGACAATCTGGTCAAAATAAAGATCAGTTGCTGAAGGACATTTCACAAGGATATGAACAAAACAGATACAGCTGCAAGAGTTAAACACCTTGTCCTGTAGGAGGGGAGTGAAGATTCAATTCTGGACCATCCATTGTCCCAGGCCCCTGGTCCAGACACGCTGTGACTGTCAAATCTGAGGATGAGTGGAGAGATTGTGTTGTCTCTCATAAAAGTTTAGATCACTGTAAAGAAAATAGAGACCCCCCGCTAAACTACATTCTCACAAAGATCTCAAGGGGAACAACATAAACCGGAGGTGCCAAATAGGGGCCAAACACACCTTGTTCTGCTGTTGAAACATTGACCAAAGTCTCCAAATGCAGAATGACAGTAGCTTCCGCAGGTTCCTGGCTACTTTCTGTTCCCTGGTTTGTATTTCCTAGAACAGTACAAACACAAAAATGTACAATATGCAATTAGGTCAAAATGTGAAAGGTAAGGTAAAATACACCTGCATCCCACACGCCTTAGATATTCGGATTAGCATATCTGCCCTCACTATTTCCAACCATTGCTCACCACCATCTACACATATATAAAAATATAAAATAATTGAAATGAGTTTTTGAAATATATATGTTAAATATAGTCTCACCTTCAACCATAATTTCATAGATCTCATGGATGTTTTCCACGCACGTTTGTGCATTTGTGCCCAACGCCAGATCCTTAGACAAAATCAATTTTGCCTCCTTTGCGGGGGTATTCAAGCAGGAGCAAAGGCCTCCAGCCAATGCGTGTAGCTTCTCTATCTGAAAAAAAAAAAAAAAAAAAAAAAAAAACAATTAAAAACAATTACAAGTGCTTTGGTGTGGTGTGTATGGATCTTTGTGTGCATATCACAATGCTGGGACACAAATACAGGTCAGCATGAAAATGTTTTTCACTGTTTTGTCATGATTTGTCAAATAAGAACAGTGAAAGCTCACTCACTGGCATGGTCAGATGGTAGCACAATACGATTTCTGCTGGTCTGCTGTCTAATGCACCTCTGTCTTATTGGCCAAGTTCAGTTCACATATCACATCGCCCACAAGATGTGATGTCAACTTGTCATGTGCTATGTGCTAACATACTGGCACTTGTGCAAGCCGCTGACAAGGGAAAAGTCAACTGTCCTTGATATAAAGAGCTGTGAAATATCACAACAGTGCTGCAGGCTATGACCTGATCCTGAGAGTCTCTGGTTGATGTTTGCAATGTTTTTCAATGATAATACAGTAAAGTTATGTTGAAACTGTTAAATAAATAGCCTTCATAAATATGATGCATAATCTTGTCTCAGAATCGTCAATCGTCAGAATGTCAAATAACCTGAAAGGTGTGTTAAACTGCCACTAACCCACATAGTGAACCACCAATTAAGAAATGCTAACCTGCTATTTGAAAAAAATACATGCATTTCAAAGACCCCAAAATCACTGCACACTAACCAGGACCCATGTCATTTTGATAACATCATTTCTACTAAAGTGACCTTATTTTTGCATGCACACTGCCCGTCACAATGATATTAAGACTGATATATCTGCTGGTTCAGTGTTCAGTAAGAGAGTAGGAGTGTATGTGGACGTGTCTGGTGGCACTCTGTCCTTCTATAACGTCTCTGACACACACAAACTCACACACTTACACACATTCACACACACATTCACTCGAACACTACACGCTGGATTTACAGTTGGTTACTGCTCTTCAGTGTCTCTGTGTGACATTAAACACACGCAGACATTAGTGGACACAGTGTGAGTGTAATGATGTGAAAGTGTTGCTGTTGTTGTGTGTGTTTTAATCACAGGCTTCAGGAAGTTCAATATCAGACACACAAGACAGTTTCCTGTTTCAGATCATCAGGATGAAGATGTTTCTCCAGTCAGAGACACTTTCTGTGTTTCTGTCCAACACAAATCACACACTCATACACACAAATAAAATCACATGTAATATTTACACTGTTGTATCATATTAAAAGACGTTTTATGCAAATGAGCGTCAGACTGTACTTGAATTAGTTTTGACTCCTGAAACAAACATTATTAACCCTCTGAACCTCTTCATTTTTGGGTCACACTTGGCACTTGAAATGTTTTCTTTTTTGTTGTTGTTGTTTCAGGAAAATATAATATATTTTCATTCAATAATATTTTTTTATTATTATTTTTTTATTATTAGATTTTATGATACTATGCAATATTTATACTATTTTTATAACCTATTTTTTTCCCAATTAAAATTACTTAAATTCTGAGAATTTTAATTTTGGTTTTTGTTTTGTTTTGTTTTGTTTTAAACCAGGAAATTTAATGTAATGTGATTTTTTTAATAATATTTTTTGTTTATTCTCTGCAATTTTGAGGAGATTTTATGATATTATGCAAAATTTGTAAAAAAAAAAAAAAAAAAAAAAAATAAAAAATTATGAGCTATTTTTGGGTCACACTTGATACTTAACTTTTTTTTTAACCAGCAAATTTAATGTAATGTGATTTTGTTCAATAATATTTTTTGTTTATTCTCTTGAATTTTGAGCAGATTTTATGATATTATGCCAAATTTGTACAATTTTTATGAGCTTTTTTGGGTCACACTTGCTACTTAAAATACAACTTTTTTGTTTTTTTGCTTTTTCTTTTCTTTGCTTTTCTTTTGTTTTAAATCAGGAAATTTAATGTAATACAGTTTTGTTCAATAATATTTTTTCTTTATTCTGTACAATTTTGATGAGATTATATGACATTATTCAAAATTTCTACAAATTTTATGAGCTATTTTTGCATCACACTTGCAACTTAAAATACAACTTTTTTTGTTTTCTTTCTTTTTTTTTTTTTTAAAGCAGAAAATTTAATGTAATACATTTTTTTCAGTAATATTTTTTGTTTATTCTCTACAATTTTGTGGAGATTTTATGATATTATGCAAAATTTCTAAAATTTTTATGAGCTATTTTTATGTGACACTAGCAAATTAAAATACAACTTTTTTTTTTTCTTTTCTTTTCTTTTCTTTTCTTTTCTTTTCTTTTCTTTTCTTTTCTTTTCTTTTCATGTTTTTTACACCAGAAAATGTAATGTAATACATTTTTTTTTCAGTAATATTTTTTGTTTATTCTTTACCATTTTGAGGAGATTTTATGATACTATGCAAAATTTCAAAAATTTATTTAATAGAGCTATTTTTACGTCACACTAGCAACTTAAAATACAACTTTTTTGTTTTTTTTCTTTTCTTTTTTAAAACCAGAATATCACAATACGGGCTTTAAAGTCCCGTTTTGAATCAACTGATTCGCCATCTGATGGATGTGCTTCGAAACAGTAAATCATTTTGCTACGCGCGTGGTTTACTGATTCAGAATTTCAAAAAGTTCCCTTGATATTGTGTTGTTTGAAATGAAATCATTACAGTTAATAAGCCTAACTTACAAAGTTTTTATTAAATTGTGATCACGTCAGACAGTTTCAGTCGTATTAAAAACATTTCATGACGTGACACTCATTACCTGGTACTTGCCTAAAAAGACGGGTGTATAATATGCGTTGTTAACAGATTACACTAACAGTTTAGTCAACCTCCGCCTATGGAGAGAGAAAAAAGTTTTCAAAAGGATCCCCCCTCTGCTTTTTTCCACAAATCGCACCATATATATATACAGTCATGTGAAAAAGTTAGGACACCCTACTGAATTCCATGGTTTTCTGTATCAGGACATCATTTAAAAAAAAAAAAAAGGTGCTTGCCTGGTCTTGTTTTGAAAATAAAACCTCAGAAGAACAACAACACATGACAAATTGCACGGTGTCATTATTCACTAAACAAAAATAAAGCCAAAATAGAAAGACCATGTGTGACAAAGTTAGGACACCCTTACTGTTAACATTGGAATTAAGAGGGTAAATAACAGTCAAGCACTGCTAATCAAATACCTTTGATTAACTGATCATCAGCACGTCTGAGTGCCTCTATAAAAGCATAAGCTTTGGCAGTTTGCTGGTTTGGAGCCTTCAGGTGTGTGTTAACACAATGCCAAGGAGGTAAGACATCAGCAATCATCTTAGAGAAGCAATTGCTGCTGCCATCAATCTGAGGAGAGTAATACAGCCATTTCCAAACACTTTGAAGTTTATTCACAAGTGGAAGACATTTAAAACAGACACCTCTCCTTCCAGGAGTGGATGTCTCAGAATTCACCCTAAGATCAGACCATGTAAAGCTCAGAGAAACGGCAGACAACCCAAGAACTACACCTCAGTTAATATGTTAAATGATAAAGTTCATGACAATGGCATTAGAAAAATATGGGACGAAAATGTCATGTTTGGAAGGCTTGGCAGAAGAAAGCTTCATTGCAGCATTGCAGCACAGTTTAGGTCTGCAAAGTTGCATCTGAACAAAACACAAGTCTTCTAGAATAATGTCCTTTGAACAGACGAGACCGAAGTGGAAATGTTTGGCCATAATGCACAGCGCCAAGTTTGGTGAAAACCTAAAAAGCATATCAGCACAAACACCTCTTACCAAAAGACGAACATGCTGGAGGAGGGCTGATCATTTTGGGCTTGTTTTGTAGTCACAGGACCTGAGCACCTCACAGTCATTGAGTTGGCCATGAACTCCTCTGTATATCAATGTATTCTACAGTCAAATGCGAGGGCATCTGTCCGACATCTAAAGTTGGGCCAAAATTGGGTCATGCAACAGGACAATAATCCCAAGCACACCAGCAAATCTACAACAGAATGGATGAAAAGAAAAGAATCAAGGTGTTGCAGTAGCCCAGTCCATGTCTAGAGCTCATCCTGACTTAAATGCTGTGGTGAGAGCTGTGCATAAACAAATGCCCACAAACCTCAATAAACTGGAGCAACGTTGAAAGGAAGAGTGGTCCAAATTCCTCCAGAACGATGTGAGAGACTGATAAAGTCACACAGAAAATGAATGCTTCAAGTTATTGCTGCTAAAAGTGGATCTACAGGCAGTTGAATTATAGGGTGTCCTAACATTGTCACACATGGCCTTTCCATATTGGCTGTATTATTGTTAAATAAATAATGACACAGTATGATATGACATGTGATGATGTTTACCTGAGGATTTATTTTCTAAATTTTAAGACCTGCCAAGGACCAGATAATTTTTGTATTACGTCCCGATACTGAAAACCATGAAATTCAATAGGGTGTCCTAACTTTTTCACATGACTGTATGTGTGTGTGTGTGTGTGTGTGTGTGTGTGTGTTCGGGTTTTTCTATCCGTGGGTCTCCGTGGAAACCTAAATTAGCTTATACTTTATACAGAATGATGTTTTATTTATTTATTTATTTCATATATTTGTTAAACCAAAAAAATGCATAACCTTTTTTTTATGTTTATGGGTATGGTTAAGGTAAGGGGACAGAATATACAGCCATGAAGAACAACAGGAATATGAACGTATTCCAAATTTAAGAAATGCCGTCTAATCCAGGCCACAGACATTCAGAGTTTAGTTACATCCCTGCTCCAAAACACTGTAGTTTTCAAATAATATTCTGATTCATAGCTGAATCAGGTGTTATTTGAAAGTTTTCTTTGTTTCTGTGCTGCTTCCTCAGAGCAAGTGCTAAGCCCTTTTAGTCTCTCCACCCACCCAATCTCATGCCAAATAGGATACCTTCACAGGCCTTATAAATGACACCTGTGCTCACATTTGTTCCCCTTTTATTTGTTAAACCATTAGAGGACTGTGATCTTTACTTCTTATCTGATATTTTGTGTGTGTAATTACCAATGCAAGTGCCTTATTTTCTATAATTCTTTTCTATAGTTCTATAAATGCACTTCTCATTTTTATGTATGCTCATGTTAGATACATTTTAATTTATATTTGAAGATCTAGCTGACCTTTAGCAATGTCTCTCTTCTTTTCAGGTGTGTTTAATTAGGGTTTAAGATAAACACTGCAGGGCTGTGACCCAGAATAAACATAGATTAGCAATAGATTAAGAACAGTAGGTGGCGCTCTTGACAGAAGAAGCTACGCAATCTGCGTCATTGCCAACAACTGGGCGTAGACACACTTAATACAAGAAGGCAAAAAGATGGATGAGTTGTATCGCGAATCATTTGATTCAAAGTGGGACTTTAAAACCAGTATCGCGAATCATTTGTTTTAGATCGGGATTTAGAAGCAGGTCCGCAGGATGTTTTTATCCCCACCAGGGATAAAAATAATTCAGCAGAGGCAGGGATGCACAGACCGGCAAATCCCACCCTGCCTCTACATAAAGCGGCAGCTCTCTGGGTCTGCTGCAGGCTGTAAACTAATCCCCCATCACCGCAGTAAAGATAGTTTGTGGTTTGATATTCGGATTTCTTTTGGCTATAAATACACAACGCGCTGTCATAAACATGCAAATAATCCCGAATGTGGTTCTCCATGATTTGTGAATTCTGGTGATGATGTGCCTTTTGGCTGAAATATAATTTTATTTTTTTGACTCTTAATTTTATAATGCTTATAGCTCCGAAAGTTGGAAACTTACCAGACTGAAACCAGTGTCATGTGAACCAGCTTGATCTGTGAATTTTTTCACAGCAAAGCTTTTGTCTGTAACCCCCTTGGAAAGTCCGCTATAGTAAGGAATGTGAAAAATATGCGCTCTTCATGTTTAACGTATTTTGCCATTAAACATGCAGAAATTTCAGTACTGGTCAAATTTCAGTATTGGTCAGCTGACCCTTCCCTGAGTCACTAACATCACTATTCTGATTTGTGAAAACTTTCACAGGTCAGTACTGGTCAGCTGACCTTTTCCTGGGTCACTGACATCACTATTCTGATCTGTGAAAATGTTCACAGTTCAGTATTGGTCAGCTGACCCTTCCCTGAGTCAGTAACATCACTATTCTGATCTGTGAAAACTTTCACAATTCAGTACTGGTCAGCTGACCCTTCCCTGAGTCATATTAATCACTATTCTGATCTGTGAAAACTTTCACAGGTCAGTACTGGTCAGCTGACCCTTTCCTGGGTCACTAACATCACTATTCTGATCTGTGAAAATGTTCACAGTTCAGTATTGGTCAGCTGACCCTTCCTTGAGTCATGTAAATCACTATTCTGATCTGTGAAAATGTTCACAGTTCAGTATTGGTCAGCTGACCCTTCCCTGAGTCAGTAACATCACTATTCTGATCTGTGAAAACTTTCACAGTTCAGTACTGGTCAGCTGACCCTTCCCTGAGTCATATTAATCTCAACTCTGATCTGTGAAAGCTTTAACAGTTCAGTACTGGTCTGTGAAAATTTTCACAGTTCAGTACTGGTCAGCTGACCCTTCCCTGAGTCATATTAATCACTATTCTGATCTGTGAAAACTTTCACAGGTCAGTACTGGTCAGCTGACCCTTTCCTGGGTCACTAACATCACTATTCTGATCTGTGAAAATGTTCACAGTTCAGTATTGGTCAGCTGACCCTTTCCTGGGTCACTAACATCACTATTCTGATCTGTGAAAACTTTCACAGGTCAGTACTGGTCAGCTGACCATTTCCTGATTCATGTACATCACTATTCTGACCCAAATTGAACTGTGAATTTTTTCACAGATTAAAATAGTGATGTTACTGACTCAGGGAATGTTCAGCTGACCAGTACTGACGTGTGAAAATTTTCACAGATCAGAATAGTGATGTTAGTGACCCAGGGAAGGGTCAGCTGACCAGTACTGACCTGTGAAAATTTTCACAGATCAGAATAGTGATGTTAGTGACCCAGGAAAGGGTCAGCTGACCAATACTGAACTGTGAAAATTATCACAGATCAGAATAGTGATGTTAGTGACTCAGGGAAGGGTCAGCTGACCAGTACTAACCTGTGAAAGTTTTCACAGATCAGAATAGTGATGTTAGTGCCTTGGGAAGCATCAGCTGACCAGTACTAACCTGTGAAAGTTTTCACAGATCAAAATAGTGATGTTAGTGACCCAGGGAAGGGTCAGCTGACCAGTACTGAACTGTAAAAGTTTTCACAGATCAGAATAGTGGTGTTAGTGACTCAGGGAAGGGTCAGCTGACCAGTACTGAATTGTGAAAGTTTTCACAGATCAGAATAGTGGTGTTAGTGACTCAGGGAAGGGTCAGCTGACCAGTACTGAATTGTGAAAGTTTTCACAGATCAGAATAGTGATTAATATGACTCAGGAAAGGGCCAGCTGACCAGTACTGACCTGTGAACATTTTCACAGATCAGAATAGTGATGTTAGTGACCCAGGGAAGGGTCAGCTGACCAATACTGAACTGTAAAAGTTTTCACAAACCAGAATAGTGATGTTAGTGACTCAGGAAAGGGCCAGCTGACGAGTACTGAACTGGGAAAGGTTTTACAGATCAGAATAGTGATTAATATGACTCAAGGAAGGGTCAGCTGACCAATACTGAACTGTGAAAGTTTTCACAGATCAGAATAGTGATGTTAGTGACTCAGGGAAGGGTCAGCTGACCAGTACTAACCTGTGAACGTTTTCACAGATCAGAATAGTGATTAATATGACTCAGAGAAGGGTCAGCTGACCAGTACTGACCTGTGAAAGTTTTCACAGATCAGAATAGTGATTAATATGACTCAGAGAAGGGTCAGCTGACCAGTACTGACCTGTAAAAGTTTTCACAGATCAGAATAGTGATTAATATGACTCAAGGAAGGGTCAGCTGACCAGTACTGAACTGTGAAAGGTTTCACAGATCAGAATAGTGATTAATATGACTCAAGGAAGGGTCAGCTGACCAGTACTGAACTGTGAAAGTTTTCACAGATCAAAATAGTGATGTTAGTGACCCAGGGAAGGGTTAGCTGACCAGTACTGAACTGTGAAAGTTTTCACAGATCAGAATAGTGATGTTAGTGATTTAGGGAAGGGCCAGTCTGCGTGTTTAATGGCAAAATACGTTAAACATGAAGAGCGCATATTTTTCACATTCCTTACTATAGCGGACTTTCCAAGGGGGTTACGGACAAAAGCTTTGCTGTGAAAAAATTCACAGATCAAGCTGGTTCACATGACACTGGTTTCAGTCTGGTAAGTTTCCAACTTTCGGAGCTATAAGCATTATAAAATTAAGGGTCAAAAAAATAAAATAAATTTTCAGCCAAAAGGCACATCATCACCAGAATTCACAAATCATGGAGAACCACATTCGGGATTATTTGCATGTTTATGACAGCGCGTTGTGTATTTATAGCCAAAAGAAATCCGAATATCAAACCGCAAACTATCTTTACTGCGGTTCCCGGTGCGGTAAAGTTGGTTTTATGTTGGACATTCGTTAGACATTCGATCTTTACTTAAGCATTAATTTATATGTAATCACATAATAGTCATGGATCATGCTGTATCTCGTTCAGATCACGTTTAAAAACATAATATCAAAATTAATAAAAATTCCATGATGTAACTCTTTTATGCATCTGAAGTGAAAAAGTCCTCACAAGGATCTTCACTTGTGCACGTCAAATTAGGGAGTGTCTCAAAAGTGCAAAGTCCACTTATAACCTTGGTTAAATATTTGCATTACCCATAATAAAACAGTAATACCATGATCCTTTTACATGTGTAGTTTATGTTAGCAAGTTGATTGAGTGCAGATAAGGATTATTTTTTAATTTTAAATGATTAACGTATCTGTTATGAATATGTAACCTAAGAAAACTGCATGCCTAATGAACTAAATTTATTTAAGGTTGTGGTTGTTTTATCTAAATGGCTCAAATCACCTACAATGTATTTATACATACATGCAGCATTAGCTGAAAAAATATATATTTTGTGCATCTATTATACATTTTTGAAATCTTAAGTCCTATATAACTTCCTGGTCATGTAACCCGATGATGTCACACCAGTTGTAATATCTGTTGTAATATTTATTTTTCATTGGCTTAAGTTATAAAATATAGATCCGAACCATTAACCAATTGTTTTTTAATTGGATGAATGAAAACATATTGTTTAGTGCAAATTATTTATTTTTCATTGGCTTGAGTTATAAAATATAGATGTGAACCATTACCCTCATTTTTTTAAATTGGATGAACGAAAACATTTTTTCAGTGCTGGACAAAATTATAGCTGACTTTGTTTGGAATTCTAAAACCCACTTAATTTAAAAAAAAGCATCATGCTAGTTGATCGAGCTATGGGGGGTTTTGACTTAATTAGTCTAATAATTAGTGTCAAGATTTCATTTTTAAACAGCCCCACATCTTGTTGGAATTTTATTCCAAATCTTATATTTATTTCAGCTGGAGGTTTACATTTTTTGTTGCGCTGCAACTTTGACATCTCTAAAATGCTTTTACGTTTATTTTGTTTTCATAAACAGGTTTTAATAAGTTGGTCAATTATGCATAGTTATAACTTTTCTCCACATAGTTATTTTATTTGGAATAATAAAAATATTAGATATAAAAACAATTTTTGTAATTGGTTTAATAAAAATATATTTTTAGTTAGCTTAGTTTAGTTTAGTCAGCTTTTAGATGATTGTGGTGTCCTTTTCACTTCTGAACAATTTATGCAAGAGTTTTCTTTTCCAATCTCCCCAAGAGAATATGCCATTGTTTTTGGTGAAGTTCCAGATTGTATTATACCTTTAGTCAAATCTGGCCCTAAAGGTTCTTTAGTCTCTCCAATGTTTGATAACACTAACTTATTTGTTAACCAAAGTCTTCTCAATTATTGATAGATCTCAGATTTCTTTACCTGCTTGTGTAAGCTTTTGGAATATCATATGTAGTGATATAGAATGGGAAGAGTTTTGGCTTCTTTGACAAAAATTCTTCTTATCTAACAAATAAGAAGAATCTCAAGTTGTTGAAGTCTCTATTACTCACACATTTGTGTTGCATCATTACTGTTGGATCCAATATTGCTGGAATAACATTGTCTTCTAGTTTCAATCTTTCTGAAAATTCAGTCGAATTGTGCCTTGTTTGTAAATAATTCCGCTGAAAAAAAAAGTGAACAAAGAACCGAGTTCACCTCTCTAATAAACACTAAATGTGTGAATTGCTGGGCCGGGCTAAACAGACAGTGATGTAGAAGCAGGCGTTGATCTTCTTTTGTAGAGGTGGTGTTTAGCCACATTGTTACGTAATAGAGTTATACATCCCACAAGCTGCCATTTTGGCTTCAGTATAAGCTGTTTTTAGACTAACGAGAAAGTGTTGAGTTCTGAAACTTACAGGGTGTTTTTATAGTACAGTGACTTCCTATTTGTCAAAAGATCAATAAAATTTTGGTTTCTCAGTTCATGCCCCTTTTAAATGGCTATTATTCAATTAATTAAACACAAAATAAAAATGCATTTAGCAATCACCAAATAGCCCACATTCAAATTTTTGATCTACTGATGATGAATAATGCATATTTTGTGTAATTAAAGTGTTTAACATACATTTTGGCCAGGAAAGTTTTAACAGCATTTTCTTTTCATATTACCTCTGTTTAATGCCTGTAATAATGTAATGCATACTTTATGTAGCGACTATAATTCTGCTGTTCGCCCACCACCACCTTCTGGCAAAGAGCAAATTTGTGTTTTTTCAAATTTTACACAGAGCAGTGTTGTAAAATTTTATTTTGAGTGATTAGACTGCAGAGGTATATGTGAACTAGTAAAAAATATTTCTAATAATCCTGAAAAAGTTTAATTTACAGTTTATCCAAATTCACTGTATAATGCATGTTCATTGACTCCACATACAGGCCTGAAATCAAGTCTCATCTTGCAGGAAAAGAAGCAGAAAAGCCTATAAAATGAGTGTCTATGAGGAGAAAGAGGAAGAGAAACCTGCCTGTGAAATGAGTGTGTATGAGGAGAAAGAGCAGGACGCTCCTGTAAACACTCGTAGAGCAGCATCTCCAGGATTCAGCTGTGTGTCTATGAAGAGTAACAACTCTTTCCCTGTGTGAGTATCATCTAGTTCATCTCAACTAGAGTATCATCGCAATCTTCTGTAGTGAAACTTGGATATAAAATCATAAAAATGGTGGTCTTTTAAGGTCATTGCACACTGAGTCCGAAATTTTCATATGTGTTTTTTTTTTTTTTTTTTTTTGTATTTGTCATCCTTTCCTATCAAAATGCTTGCTACCAGTGCGAAAACACCGAAAGTCAAACCTGGTCAGAACTTGTTTTTATGATGGATGAAGTTTTGGAGGCAGTGTGTAAAGGCCGGCATACACGGTGCGATTTTTGAGGTCGTACGAGCTCGTATGCGTTTTTTTTTTTTTTTTTTTTTTTTTTTGGTTATCGGAGGAAATCGTCTCGTATGGTCGGGGCTCGTACGGTGTGTGAGAAATTACGAGACGAGCAGAGTGCCTTACGAGCACTTCCCGACCTCACGATCATTTTTAAACATGTCAAAAAACTTCGGGAGCTGTCGGATTGAAAGCGTGACGTGTGTGCTGTTGAAAGAGCTGATTTGTTGAGCAAACTGGAAATGACCAATCTGAAGCTAAGAAAAGAAAACCACAGAAGAAGAAAGATGAACATGGCAGTGCCACGGAGAATTTGGACTGTCGAGAAAGAGGACAAACTCGCTGAACTCTGGCAAGAACAGCGAGCGCTGTATGATATATCGAGCAGCATTTATCATGACAGGGTCGTCCGAGATGACATTTTACAGCGGATCGCTGTTGTTCTCTGCCCTTCAGCCAAACTCTTTGCCATGCCCTTCGTTTTCTTTTCTTTTTTGTTTTTTCGCAAGCCATTGCTGCCACAAAGAAAAGGATCTCTTCCTCGGAGTTCATGTTTTTGGCGCGGAACTTTGTGAATGTGATTGCCTCAGAAATCGGCAGGTTTTAAAATCATGCCGTGTACCGCTGCGTCTGTAAACAAAGTCAGTCGTGACGTGTGCGTGGCCATACGGTCTTCCGACTGTCCGAATTCGCACCGTGTACGGCCGCCCTAACGTGCAAAACTTGCTTGATGAAATATTACACAGACAAGCTTTTCTTATCTTTGGAATAATGTTCCAAGACGCAGCACGAGCATTACTGATTTCATGTTGGACTCAGACCACTGTGTGCAAAGACCTTCACTCTGAAAATGAGACACTAGTAAATGTACACTCAAAAAAATATTTCAGCCTAAACTTAAACGTTATGTAATTCAATTATGTACAAAAGTTCCACGCATTTGGATTACATAGTTTTAATTTAAACAAATCAATTAAACTTAATGTGATTCAAATGCATCAGTCTTACGTGAATGAAACAGGTAAAGTTGATGTAATAGTTCCCAGTGTTAAACAAACCCTGCTCAGTGTTCATGTGTTTCCACACTACAGAGTGTTCAAGTAGCATTGACACAGTGTTGGAGTTAAGGAGATCATTATGTCATGATTGACCAATAATGATGAACACCTGCTGTTTACAAGCAGAATCACAGAAGGAAAGAGAAACACAAGAATCAGACACAGCCAAAGAGAAAATGAACTTAAATAAATGAAGACATTAAATCTCTGATTAAACAACTCCACATACAACATTACAGTTTGAATTAATTTCTGTCATATATCCACAAATATTATTTGAGAACGTCTAAACAGAGGTTCAGATGTTTTATTAAAAAAAAAAACGTTTCGTTTGACCTCACCATCATGGCAAACAGGGTTTACTTTAGTTGACCCTTGACTTCCTTAGTATAGTTTTGTTCCTTTGGTTGTTGTAATTGTATTTGTAGAGCACATTTGTTATAGAGAAAAAAAAAGTGCGCACACACACAAAAAAAGAGAGTTTTATTAAATGTTCTTGGTTTATTATTATTGGTGTAATCATCATCCAGTGGCCTGATTTGCTGATATTGTTCAGTGGTTTATCTGTTATTTTCATGATATTTACAGTAGTTCTATGAACTGTAACTATTACTACTTTAAGATCTCCAGTATTACTTGGACACACACAGACATCAACAATCAGCATTTGAATCTTAACAATGGTGACATTCAACAGCTTCATGGTGGGAGTCATTGGTGAGTTTTATAATCTGCTGTTACCCAGCATGCAGCTGTTGAATGTCACCATTGTTGAGATTCAAATGCTGATTCTTGATGTCTGTGTGTGTCAAAGGGATACTGCAGAGATGATAGTTCATACACTTGTTGTAAACAATATGGAAATAGTACACTAACCGCTGCATGAGATCAGTGCATCAGGCCACTGGATGATTATGATTTCACAACCAAAAAACAAAAATGAACCAAAAACGCCTGGTGAGACTTCTTTTTTGGCTTTTTTTTTTTTTATTTGATATAATAGATGTGCTTCATACACATAATTACAGCAGCCAAAAAAAAAAAAACTCAGAAGTCAAGAGTCCAACTAAAGTAAACCCTGATCGCCATGATGGTGAGGTCAATTGAAACAAAAATAAAATAAAATAAATAAATAAATAAAATATCTAAACCTCTGTTTAGATGTTCTCAAATAATATTTGTAGATATATTACAGAAATCAAGCCAAACTGTAATGTTGTTTTAAGCTTTAAGCTTATGTTTTGTATTGTTTTCTTTTACTGAAGAAGAGACGCACCTGTTATTGAACACGCACGGTGGTGCAGTGCAGTCGGCTTTGTGTACCCACGTCTAAATCCACTCTGATGCGCATCATTCAGTAGTGTCTTGCATTAGCCAAAATCATGACAGTCGACCACATAATACAGGCATGAAAATGGGTCAGGGGTGAAAAAGGTGAGAAGGGTGCTTGAGGGGTGATGTGGCCTCTGATGAGGCCGTGAGGTGGGCGGACTCCCACAGAATAAATATTACGGCCTCATTAGGGGACATGCTGTAACTTAACTTATTTATTCTTCCATCATGATTGACAGCCAAGTTTTTTGTTTGTTTGTTTTTTTGGGAAAAGAAATCAACCTAATAAGTGTTTTCTACCATTATCGAAAAACATACAATCAACCACAAATGCTATTTGCTATTGCAGACAGAGCATGCCAGAAAAAATATGTTTGATAAAAGTTTCCCTTTGCCAATTTTACAGTAGCCAAATAAGTTGAATGGAATAATAAGCCAAGCACAGGTTCTGGAAAAATACTGTGTTGACATTTGTCTAAAGACATATGAAATAGAGCTGCATCGTTCTGCCCTAACACACTGATACTGCAAAAATAATGTTTGTATTAGTGTTAATGATACTTTAGCATTAAATGTAACTTACTCTCTTAAGGGTACGTTCACATGAAGCGTGGAAAACGCGAGGCGCGTTGCTTCCTCTACCAATTTCAGAGCTTCTGTAGCGTCTGCTGTTACTAGGCAACCATGAAGGCGCTGTCAGTGGATGGCGCGCACGGTCTACGAACGCGGGACGCTCAGCTTTCACAATTTGAAATGGCTCAAATCCACTTTATATTAAGTTTTAATTAATCAATAAATACCATCCAAGACCCCCCCACCCCCTCAAAAAGAATTTCTCATCGGATCTACACGATTCACGTGGGTTACCTGTTTTGGCTTCAAAATGGTGAATTTCGCCAAAAGGTGAGGGATTTTCATGCCTGATAATATCGTATCCATTTGCACGTGAATAAATGCAAATACTCAATAAAAGCAAGACCTTGGCGCCGGCTTCCTTTGAAATATGATTGCGCCCACGCCGCTTCGTCCTGCTTCGTAACAGAAATGCCGCCTGTATGCGCTAGAGCATGCAACTCGATAATTGGTAACATGAGTGGTAACATGATAATTAATTGTTGATTACTAATTTGAATCAGTACATTATAATGAAAACAATACCTTAAATAAATTAAGAGTTCTTACTTCTCCAGACACCACAAGTGTAACGCACTTCTTGTTCTGTGCGCTTTTTGAAAAAATAAAAATAAAAATAAAAATAAAAATGCTCCAAGCTGGAATAATAAATAAATTAAGAAGGTTCATTCACTCCGCAAGAGAGAGGAACAGCCTAACATGGACGAAAATGTTAGTGTCAAGGAGGACTGATCGCAGTCAGGGCTAGGTAAGCCAAAAAGTTTTTTTTTGCAAATTGTTTATTGACTTGTTAGCAGTTTGCGGTGTAATATGTGCCGACCGGGTGCAGTCGGGTCTCTGTCTTCCCAGCCGGGTTTGGGTCCAATTTACGAATAACGGTCGGGTCTGCGTCGGGTCCGGGTAGTAAATTTAAGGCATTTCTCGGGTCTGCACGGTTCGGGTCCCACTTTCAAATTAAATACGGGTCTGGGTCGGTTCCGTGCAACAAATTTATGGGTCTCTTCGGGTTCGGGTACAAATTTTTGGACCCGTGAAGACCTCTACTCCACTGCCACAGGAGCTGATCGCAGCCACTCAGTCAATGCTTGTGTTTATACCAGCTGCACTGCGACATGTTTCAGGAGCATCCCAAAATCTTGCTCTTGCAAATCCAGTTGCTTCACTTCTGGTGTGATCTGGCACTGCGTGAAGGATGAAACAAAACCTTGTCGGAGCCATAAGGGGGTAACACTAACACAATACACTGATAATACGCTGCTTTTAAATGAACATTTAAATATAAAACAAAATTTCTTCTTAGGCCAGATTAGCCTACACTTTCTTAACAGAATAAACACAGGCTTTAATCCCTTCAGACTTTATCTGGACTGTCACTGTTTCTGTCACTGCAACTTCCCAAACAGGCAAAAACAAACAAAAATTAAATATGTATCTGTTTGTCTGATGAAGAACAATTCATTTAAAACACACTCATATTTTAGAGAACGTAGATAAGATTTGTATCATTGATGATTTACTCATCCACCCGCGACCCACACGCAATTAATCTGAATGTATTTTTTATTATCCGTCTCACCCAACCCGGGGATTATCCACAGTGCCCGTGGATAACCGTGATCCGCACATCACTAGTACAGCAATCATGTAGGAACATTTAACACAAGAAACAAGAATGTACATAGAGATTACAGGCCATTTCTCTTAACTGTCAAATACCACCACAACCAGAATGGATGCTTCCTCTAGCAGCTTTAAACCTTTACTTCTAGCAGGATTTAGACAGACATGTTTCATACGTGTTTGACCCTCCAGAGCCAGAAGGGAAATAACAGTAACTCGTGATTGAGCAGGCGCACCTCTGATGCTAATGCACACTAGTTATTATATTGTTAGGGGAGGGGCCATACTCAGTGACTCCAGTGCATAATTGAGACATGATTTCAGGCCCACCCAAAAAATAAATAAATAAATAAAACATAACAATCTGTTGAGTGGTCTCCACAATTCAGTACTACATAGTACAGTCTTTGTAACACGTTTCAGCAATACATTTTTAATATCTGTTTAAAAATGTGTTTAAAAACAATTCTCTGAATTGCCTTTGCTGCCTTTGTTTTATTTTGGATGCTATGCCATTCATACTTTAAATATGCAGATCATTATCTGATATCAATATGTTTGCTGTGCATCACTAATCTACAGCCTGAGGTCCACGTTCAGGCCGTGAGACACAAATGTTTGTCCTGTGGTCCCTCACTGAAGTCACTATATCAGTGTGTTGTCTTGTTGTTGGCATGAAAACCACTAAAAAAGCAGCATCACTGACAATGT
Source organism: Labeo rohita (assembly GCF_022985175.1). NCBI lineage: Eukaryota > Metazoa > Chordata > Actinopteri > Cypriniformes > Cyprinidae > Labeo > Labeo rohita. The sequence goes on from NW_026129296.1 coordinate 57,118, forward strand.
GCACCATGTCTACACCGCACACAAGCAACAAAAAACAGTCACTCTCTACACTGGATGTTGCACAGTGTGATAGAAGTGTGAAAAAGTGGACACTGAAAAATAGATTTTTCAAAAGTGAGTGGACCGAACAGTTTAGTTTTGTGTTATTTATGCACATAGACCATGATGGTGTGTAAAACTGACTCCCTGTGTAAATTACCCTGGTCTACAGTTTGTAAGAAACAATGTTGGTCATAGAACAACTTTAAGGAACTTAATTTGTGATGTCAGGAATTATTATTAGTAATTATTATTAATTATGAATTTATTATTATTACCATTATTAGGAATTATTATTAATAGGCATGTTTTCAAATAACATTTAAACTTAAAAAAAATATTTTATAAATTAAATTAAATGTAACTTTAAATTTATAAACTTTTAAACATTTAAATATTTTCTTCATTTTGATAAATATATTTTCTGTTTGTTTATGTGTCTTTGTTTATCATAATGTCTTTTCAGTTGTGGGAGAGATGACCAGATCAGATGTGTGTCCTGTCAGAAATGCAAGTCCTCACACTGTCACTGTCACATCAGTCATCATGACACAGAAGATCTGCAGCTCAATTCTCACCAACCAGTGCATGATGATCTGCAGAGTGTCAAAGACCAGCACAAAACCAGCATGAAGAGCAAGTATGAGAGCTTATTTGAGGGAATCAAACTACTAAAGAAACAAACCCTCCTGAACAGGATTTACACACAGCTGTACATCATAGAGGGAGAGAGTGAAGGAGTGAATGAAGAACATGAGGTGCTACAGATGGAGAAAAGATACAAGACACTCCTATTAACTGCAATGACATCTTTAATCCTTTACCTGAACAAGAATATGAGGAGAAGACAAGAGAGAAGATAAAAGAGAAGGGAAGAGAGAAGAAAGAAAAAATAAAGACTGTTCTTACTAAAGGCATCGCTGGAATTGGAAAAACCGTCTCTGTGCAGAAGTTCATTCTGGACTGGGCCGAAGGAAAAGTCAATCAGGATGTAGATTTCATGTTTGTGCTTCCATTTCGAGAGCTGAACTTGATTAAAGATCATCAGTACAGTCTTCACAGACTTCTGATTGGCTTTTATCCTGAACTTCAAGATCTGGACTCAAAGATTTATAATGATTGTAAAGTTGTGTTCATCTTTGATGGTCTGGATGAAAGCAGAATTTCACTGATGTTTTCAGACAGTCAGAAAGTTTCTGATGTGACTGAGATTTCATCAGTGAGTGTGTTGATGTCAAACCTCATGACAGGAGATCTGCTTCCCTCTGCTCTCATCTGGATCACCACCAGACCAGCAGCAGCCAATCAGATCCCCTCTAAATACATCAACCGTGTGACAGAAATTCAGGGATTCAATGACCCTCAGAAGGAGGAATATTTCAGGAAGAGAATCAGTGATGAGCATCAAGCCAGCAGAATCATCTCACACATCAGAAGAGCAAGAAGCCTCCACATCATGTGTCACATACCCGTCTTCTGCTGGATCTCAGCCACTGTGCTTCAAAACCTCCTGAAACAAGATCTCAGTGCGGAAATCCCCCAAACTCTGACTGAAATGTACATCCACTTCCTGCTCATTCAAACACGTATGAGGAACCAGAAATATGAAGAGGGAGATTCAGAGAAACTCCTGCAGTCCAACAGAGAAGTGATTGTGAAACTCGCTGAAGTAGCTTTCAATCAGCTGATGAAGGGCAATGTAATCTTTTATGAGGAGGACCTGAGAGAGAGCGGCATAGATGTCACTGATGCCTCAGTGTATTCTGGGATTTGCACTGAGATCTTTAGGGAGGAATCTGTGATTAATCACAGGAAGGTTTACAGCTTTGTACATCTGAGTTTTCAGGAGTTTTTTGCAGCACTGTATGTGTTTTACTGCTATTTACACAAGAAAAGTGAGGTTTTGAAAATGTTCCTGACTGGAATGGACAGAACTCAGTGTGAAAATGTTCCTCTGGATGTGCTTCTGAAGGAAGCAATGAATGAAGCCTTGAGCAGTGAAAATGGACACCTGGATCTTTTCCTTCGATTTCTTCATGGCATCTCACTGGAGTCCAATCAGAGACTCTTACAGGATGTACTGATACACACAGAGAACAACCCAAAGAGCATCAAGAAAATAATCCAAAACCTCAAAGAAGATCAACACAATAATGTCAGTCCTGACAGATGGATAAATCTGTCACACTGCTTGATTGAGATGAAGGATAACTCTGTTGTTGAAGAAATGCAGGCATTTTTAAATTCTAAATCAAAAGAAAAAAGTCTTTCTCTTACACAATGTTCAGCTTTGGCAAACGTAATCCTGATGTCAGAGGAGGTGCTGGATGAGCTTGACCTTAACAAGTACAACATCAGCTCAAGAGAGGGTCGATGGAGACTGTTACCTGCTGTGAGGATCTGCAGAAAAGCTCTGTAAGTGTAAAAATATGAACATACATTTGTTACATTTTGATGGTTGATGGAGGTGAAAAGTATTATTTGAGCTTATGTTCATAAGCATAAAATATAAATTATGTATTTTCAGAAAACATTAAAAACTAGGGATGTGCACTATTATTGGCACATCAGCTGTGATGTATCTTTAGTGATATGCCTTTGTTCATTGTTCATTGGTTTCATTTTGACAGTTTAAAATAGCCACAGTATGCTCCTGTTTTAATTGACTCAATATTCTTAGTCATCATTAAATTGTAAATAAATAATCCCTTCATACTATTAATATAATTATTTCTTTTTATTCATGTGACCTCATAATCTTAAATCATAAACATTATCCCTTCCTGGTCAAAAATGTATTATTTATTATACATTTTTTTTAAGATTCTGTCTGTTTCATAGACGTTCCAGGAAATCTTTAATATGGACAAAGGCATCTAGCGATCGCTGTAGCTGAATAAAAAGAAGATAGAAATGCTTTATCTGATCAAACATTAAGACAATGAACACATGACTTAGGGCTGCACAATTAATCGAATTTCTAATCGTGATTACAATTATAAAACAAACAAACAAACAAACCTACATAGTCGAGCACAAACCCGCATGTCTATGATTTCAGTTTGCCCTTGATTCGCCCCGGCAATGGCGTCACTTGTTGTCTGCACTCTCACAAATCAACACATCACTGCTGCTTCCTCTCTCACCACTTCCACTTCCTCTTATTCTGTGATTTCAGCTCTTTCGCCTGATTGGCTCAGCAAACATTTCAAGTCACTCATGAAATGATTGAAGCAATCAGCAAACCACAACAACAATCCAATCAATTCCCGATGGGCAATACAAAGTCCTGAGTAAAAAACAATGTAGTCAAGATGGACAGTTTTCATTTCTTATACTGGATCAGCAACTTTGAGATCAAAGATGGATGTGGTCAAAAAAAAAAAAAAAAAAAAAAAACAAACAAAAAGAAAAAATGTATATTTGTAAAGGTTTCTTCTTCTTCTTCTTCTTCTTCTTTTTCTTCTTCTTCCTCTTCTTCTTCTTCTTCTTCTTCTTCTTCTTCTTCTTCTTCTTCTTATTATTATTATTATTATTATTATTATCATTTTCCTGTCTTTATTGGGAAAAAGTAAGGTTATTACAATAACACTACTGTTAACAATAATAAACAAACTAACAACACTATATTGGTATCACCACTTGCAATCAGCCAAAATGGTGAAAAGGTCAACAGACCCGCAAAATCCAATGTACTCCTGTAAAAAAAATATATATATATATAAATTTATAATGATAATACTCGACTAATAAGACGTTTTCCACAATAGTAGAAATTCTGTATAAACAAACACTGGGATGACATAATGGGCCTGTCATCAAATTTAGGAATTTCATATAATAAAAAAGTAATTAGTTAACAATTAGTTAAATGTGAAATTAACAGGAGTAGATGGTTTAAAAATGTCTTTCTGGAATATAGATTATATACAGATTACTAACTCCTGGGGGATGTTTCATAAAACAAGTTTACCAAATAAGCCTGATTTATTTCAGTTAATCTGACTTATTTTGAGCCAAATCAAGTGATAGTAAGTCAGACTAACTAATATAAGTCTGGCTCTTTTGGTAAACTTGTGGTACCTATTTGTAACTATAGAGTACCTCCACAGTACCTACTCGTATAAGTATAAGGGAACAATACGCAACGTTTGGGGAATAAGGGGGTAAAAACCTGCAAAATTATAAAGCATTTATACTGTAAGTATTTCATAACTAAAGGGCACCTATTCTGAAATTACGTGGTATGCATGACACACAGACAGAAATTTTCATAACTTACAGCTGAACGTACGTGTAGATAAACAGAAACAATGTGCAGTGTTTGGGGGATAAGGAGGTAATGACCTGGAAAATTAAAAGTATTTATACTGTTAGTATTTCATAAGTAAGGTGTAACTATTCTAAGATTACGTGTTATGCATGACCTACTATGTTAGGAAACAACAGTATGATTTAGAACAAGTTGCCTTGTTACACAAAAAATATGATGCAGTATATTTTTACATTATGTACTGGAAACTTATTGTATTATTACAACATATATCTTACATGATATGGATACAGATAGCTGAAAGTATGGGAAAATGATGTAATGGGTTTCCGATATGATTTTAGAAATTTCCATATGAAAATGTACCTGATGAAAGAGTGTTGCATATGGTCATCTCAGCAGCGAGTCATGTGAGCAGCATTCTGCCGTCGAGGTGCAATACAGTGAAAAACTATAGATTTCCTGTTTCCAGCTGATCCCAGGATATAACAAATATAACATCATAATACACAACTACTGTGCAAACATACACTCTTGTTATATGTAGTTGCTGTGTAAGTGTAACAGTAAACAATTTGTTATGCTGCAATAGATATGTTTCAAAGTTATTAACAATGAACTGTATTACATAGTCACATGCAAGGTTCAAAGACCTTAAGTTAACAACGAAATATTTTTATTATTTAACAAAATTTTAACAGAACTTTTCTAAGAACAGAATGCAGAAAAAAACAAATTTACAACCACTTATGCAAAGTACAAAAAACAGTAAAAACAAACAAACAACATATTATGTTCTAAACTTATTTTTAATAGGCATGCTGTCAATTATTCTTTTCAGTTCTTAGCAATGCATTTTACTAATCAGAAAATAAGTTTTGATATATTCGCTGTAGAAAATGTACAAAATATCTTCATGGAACATGATCTTTACTTAATATCTAATGATTTTTAGTATAAAAGAAGATCATCAAAATCGATCATACAATGTATTGTTGAGTATTTCTACAAATATGCCCCTGCTACTTAAGACTGGTTTTATGGTCCAGGGTTACATGTATCAACAAATTTCTGGAGATCTTTTGCATATACTTGCAAAGTTGTCCCTGCAGTATATGAGGGAGCAGAAAAGTCGTCCCCCTCTGATGCATTTTTTAGCTGTGATCACAATCAGAGAAAAAGACATTGCAAAAAAGAAAAAGTTAATACATTTTGCATAATGTAAAGAAGTGTTGCACAAAGCTTATATTTAACCAAATATAAAAATAAAGACTTCTGTGAGGAATCTGTGTCCAGTAGGTGTCACTCAACTCCACTCTGATTGGCTCAAACTTACCTTAACCCCTGGGTATACCCTATACCTTATAAAAATTAAACATGTTTATACAGTAGTTTAAAAAATAAATAAATAAATAAAAAAATCATTGTTATTATAGTTACACAATGGGTACCACAAAACAGCCATGGCTGTTCTGTAAAACCTCTTCAGCCCTGTTGCACATTTTGCATTTTTATTGAGTTAGGCGTACCTGAATTTAAACTCACCCTGTCTTCATCCAAGGTGTTCATGTCTTTCTTTCATCAGTCGCAAAGAAATTAAGTTGTTTAAGGAAAACATTTCAGCATTCATCTCCATATAGTGGACCTCAGTGGTGGTCAGCAGATTGAAGGTTAAAAATGCAGTTTCAATGAAGCTTCAAAGGGCTTTAAGCGATCCCAGCCGAGGAATACGGGTCTTATCTAACAAAACGATCGGTCACTTTCTTAAAAAAAAAAAAAAAAATCTTCATACACTTTTTAACCACTTTTTAAGGCCAAAGCTCAGCTTCCTCTAGTTCTGCGATGCACTTCTCCAGACATTACGTAATCCTGTTGGAAAGGTCACGCGCGATTAGTTTTTGTAGTTTGGTTAAAAACTCCATCACATTTTCTCCTCTAACTTTAAATCATCCTACATCGTTGCTTTACCTTTTTACTAAAGGGCATTTGAGTTTTTTTGCATGTTGGCTTTGTAAACTTTGAGTGCACTTCCGCCTACATCACACGCTTGACCTTTCCAACATCAGTAATGAAGACGCGCAGGCGCATCTCAGTTGTGGTTAAGAAGTGTATAAATATATGTAATTTTTAAAATAAAATGACCGATCATTTTGCTAGATAAGATCCTTATTCCTCGGTTGGCATCGTGTAGAGCCCTTTGAAGCTTCACTGAAACTGCGTTTTTAACCTTCAGTTCGCTGGCCACCATGAAAGTCCACTGTATGAAGAAAAATCCTGGTTTTCCTAAAAAAAAAATAATTTCTTTGCAACTGAAGAAAGAAAGACATGAACATCTTGGATGACATAAGGGTAAGTAACTTATCAGGATTTTTTTTTTTCATTTATGTTTGTTGTAAAATTATGAACAAATACAATAAAACAACACCATGTGTTAAAATTTAAATTAAAGGGTTTTCTGTACATAAGAGACTATTTTATCAATTTAATGCATCTAATGTTTGTGTGTAGGGCACTCTTTTAAATTCAGGTATGTCTGAATTTAAAAAAAATTCTGTAAAAGTGCAAACTATGCAACAGGGCTGAAAAGGTTTCAACCACAGTTTTTGTAACACAACCATGGCTGTTTTGTGGTACCCATTGATTACCTATAGTAACAATGTTTTATTTTTATTTTTTTCTTTAGCTACAGTGTAAACATGTTTTAGCCCATCAGAGTGGAGTGCATGTTCTCCATTTAGTTTTGCTATTAAGCTCTTGTTTGTTATTTTCCAGTTACCTCTGTAAGTTTTGTAGTCCTTTATTTTATTATTTATTGCTTTATATATACTTCTGTGAGGACACAGATTATTTTTATATTTTGGTTAAATATAAGCTTTGTGCAATATTTCTTTATATTATGCACTTTTTTTTCTTTACATCATGCAATTTTTTTTTATTTATTTTTTTTTGCAATGTCTTTTTCTCTGATTGTGATCACAGGTGAAAATTGTATCAGATGGGGATGACTTTTCTTCTTCCTCATATACTGCAGGGGCAACTTTGCAAGTATATGCAAAAGATCTCCAGAAATTTGTTGTCTTCTGCCCACAACTGAAAGTAATAATTGACAGTATGCCTATTAAAAATAAATTTAGAACATGATTGTTGTTGTTGTTGTTTGTTTGTTTGTTTGTTTGTTTGTGTGCTTTTATTGTTCTTTGTACTTTGTATAAATGGCTGTAAATTATTATTTTTTTTTTTTTCTGCATTCTTAGATTCTTAGAAAAGTTTGGTTAAAATTTTGTTAACTTAAGGTCTTTGGATCTTGTATTTAACAATGTAATACAGTTCATTGTTAATAACTTTGAAACATATCTATTGCAGCATAACGTCTAGGTTACGTACATAACCCTCGTTCCCTGAAGGAGGGAACGGAGACGTTACATATGGGAACTGGCTTGAGAGACCAATCATCTCTGAGCCTTATTCAAAAGGCCAATGAACATTGGCGAGTGGTATTTGCATGGCGAGCCACTCCCCCGTACATACGGGTATATAACAGCTGAGGGATATAGCGCACGGATCCATTAGGAGTGGCGCAGCAAGCCAACACCAGCCGGTCTCCCGCTTACCTGATGTCTATGTTAAGACACGGGAGGACACGGTATCAACGCGAAGGTTGTAGAACCTAGCGAAGGTATTAGGTGTCGCCCAGCCCGCAGCTCTACAGATATCTGCTAGTGAGGCGCCATGAGCCAACGCATAGGATGAGGCAACACTCCTTGTGGAGTGGGCATGAACACCTAAGGGGCATGGCTCTCCCTGGTTTTGATATGACAGGGAGATGGCATCTACCACCCAATGGGCCAACCTCTGTTTGGAGACAGCATTCCCTTTCTGCTGGCTTCCAAAGCAGACAAAGAGCTGCTTGGTGCGTCTGAAGTGCCGAGTGCGGTCCACATATATACGTAGGGCGCGGACTGGACACAGCAGCGCAGAGGCCGGGTCTCAGAGGCCTCCAGTGGCAGAGCTTGCAGGTTCACCACCTGATCGCGGAAAGGCGTGGTGGGAACCTTGAGCACATAACCGGGCAGGGGTCTCAGGATGACGTGAAAATCACCGGGCCCGAATTCCAGGCACGCTTCGTCGACAGAGAAGGCTTGTAGGTCCCCCACCCTCTTGATGGAGGCCAGCGCGGTCAGGAGCGCTGTCTTAAGAGACAGATGTTTTAGCTCTACTGATGCGAGTGGCTCAAATGGGGCCTCCCGCAGACCCTGGAGGGTGACGGAGAGATCCCAAGAGGGTACGAGGTGCGGTCTGGGGGAATTAACCCTTCTCGCACCTCTAAGGAACCTCACAATGAGTTGGTGCTTACCAAGGGATGCTCCATCCACTGCATCGTGATACGCTGCGATGGCAGCAACGTACACTTTGAAAGTCGAAGGGGACAGCCTGCGCTCCAACTTCTCCTGCAGGAAGGAAAGCACTACTGCAATCGGACATCTCTGTGGGTCCTCTCCGCGAGAGGAGCACCAGTCAACGAACAGACCCCATCTCAGTGCATAGGCCTGCCTTGTAGAGGGAGCTCTAGACTGAGTGATAGTATCTGTCATGGCCTGTGAAAGGCCGGAGAGGTCTGACGTGTCCCGTCCAGGAGCCAGACGTGCAGGTTCCATAGGTCGGGACGCGGGTGCCAAATTGTGCCCATCCCCTGAGAAAGAAGGTCTCTCCTCAAGGGGATCTTCCAGGGAGGGGCTGCCGCAAGGGAAATGAGGTCTGGAAACCAGGTCCGGGTGGGCCAGTATGGCGCAACCAGCAGAACCTGCTCCTCGTCCTCCCTGATCTTGCACAGTGTCTGTGGAAGGAGGCTCACTGGGGGAAAGGCGTACTTGGGCCCCGGAGGCCAGCTGTGTGCCAGCGCATCCCTGCCGAGGAGAGCCTCGCTGAGGGAGTAAAACAGCTGGCAGTGGGAGGATTCGGGGGAAGCAAACAGATCTATCTGGGCTTCGCCGAAATGGCTCCAAATCAGCTGGACTACCTGGGGGTGGAGTCGCCATTCTCCAGGATGGGTGGACTGCCGTGAGAGCTGGTCGGCTGCACGATTGAGTTCTCCTGGAATGTGAACGGCACGTAGCGATTTCAGCCACGTCTGACTCCACAGGAGCAGATGGCGGGCGAGTTGTGACATGCGACGGAAGCGAAGACCACCTTGGTGGTTGATATAGGCTACGGTCGCAGTGCTGTCAGTGCGAACAAGCACGTGCTTGTGGCGCAGCATCGGTCGGAAGCGACGCAGCGCAAGAAGCACAGCCAACAACTCTAGGCAATTGATATGTCATTGCAGTCGAGGTCCTGTCCAGGAGCCCGAGGCTGCTTGCCCATTACATACAGCACCCCAACCCGTGGAAGAGGCATCCGTGTAAACCACAAGATGCCTGGAGACTTGTCCCAGAGGGACTCCGGCCTGAAGAAAGGCCGGGTCTGACCACGGGCTGAACAGGCGGCGACACTGCAGGGAAACGCCAATCCGGTGTGTGTCACGGTGCCATGGCCATCTCGGGACTCGATCGTGTAACCAGTGCTGAAGCAGTCTCATATGAAGCAAGCCCAGCGGCGTTACCGCGGCTGCAGCTGCCATATGCCCCAGGAGCCTCTGAAATGTTTTGAGAGGGACCGCTGTCTTGTGTCTGTATGAGTTCAGACAATTCAGCACTGACTGCGCGCGCTCGTTGGTGAGGCGGGCTGTCATGTTGACCGAGTCCAGCTCCACACCGAGAAAAGAGATCCTCTGCACTGGGGAGAGTTTGCTCTTCTCCCGGTTGACCTGAAGGCCCAGATGGCTGAGGTCCCGGAGCACCAGGTCCCTGTGTTCGCACAACACATCTCGCGAGTGAGCTATGAGAAGCCAGTCGTCGAGATAGTTGAGAATGCGAATACCCATCCGCCAGAGGGGGGATAAGGCAGCTTCCGTGACTTTCGTAAAGACACGGGGAGAGAGGGACAGGCCAAATGGAAGCACTTTGTACTGATACAAAGTCCGTGTCGAGGTAGAATCGAGACGTGAAAGTACGCGTCATTTAGGTCGATGGCTGCAAACCAATCCTGGTGACGGATGCATGTTAGCATGCGCTTCGTCGTGAGCATTTTGAACGGCAGCCCGAGAAGGGACCGATTCAAAGCTCGAAGATCCAGGATGGGTCTTAACCCACAGCTCTTTTTGGGCACGATGAAGTAGGGACTGTAGAACCTTGACTTCATCTCGGCTGGAGGGACAGGCTCGATTGCATCCTTCGCCAGTAGGACTGCAACCTCCGCACGCAGGACAGCGGCATGTGTGTCCGAGTGGACAGAAGTGGAAAGGACACCTCTGTACCTGGGCAGATGCCTGGCGAACTGAATTGCATAGCCGAGATGTACTGTCCGAATCGACCACTGCGAGGGGCTGGGAAGCTGAAGCCAGGGACGCTTCGCAGCTCTGCTGCGGGTGTTCCTGGCTGGTCCCTGAGGCGCGACGTCGACGTCGGGCTGCCAGTCTGGGCTCGGCAGGGGACGGAGCTGGTGTTTTAGGAGACGCAGGGGGGCGCCCTCGGTGACGGGCAGGCGGAGGTTGAGGCCCTGCGGACGTGGTGGCACTGTCTCGACGGGGGAAGATATGCTTTAGCGCCTCCGTCTGCTTCTGGACCGCCGAGAACTGCTGGGCAAAGTCCTCGACGGTGTTGCCAAATAGGCCGTCCTGGGAGATGGGGGCGTCGAGAAAGCGAGCTTTGTCGACGTCTGCCATCTGAGCCAGGGTCAGCCATAGGTGTCGCTCCTGGACCACAACTGTGGACATCATCTGGCCAAGGGAACGTGCTGTCGCCTTCGTCGCCCGGAGCCTACGAGCCTGGAAGAAAAGAAAAAGAGTTCCTGTGAGTTGCGCTCTCTCTCCGCTGCCAACATCAAAAGAGTGTGATCTAAAAGAGCGTTAAAACATCCCTCGTGCAGATGTTTTAACGCCTGGGCTTGGTAGACCTGCAGGGTCGCCATGGCGTGCAGGGCAGTGGCAGCCTGTCCAGCGGCGTGATAAGCCCTGCCTGTGAGAGCGGACGAAAGCTCACACGCCCTGGAGGGGAGATGGGGCTGATCCCGCCAGGTGGCAGCGCCCCACGGGCATAGATGCACCGAGACCGCGCGCTCAACCTGAGGGACCACCACATAACCCCTGGCTGCCCCGCCGTCGAGGGTGGCGAGGGGAGAGGAGCTGGAGCGAGACGAAAACGGGGCCCGCCACATTCGCGGGGAAGCGAACTGCTTTGGACACTCGACGGGACCGCGCGGTGATGCAGAAGTCCGCGGGGCTTTGCTGGCCAGCGGAACATTCTGCATGGTCACCTGTATGTCCCCCAAGTGCCTCGCCACGGCAGCCAAAAAACCTTGACGGCTCAACGACTTGCCGCGGGAAGACAACGAGGGGAGCCTACTCGCGAACGAGCGGTGGGACTTTAATGCGGCCATGATCATGCTTTCGCAATGAATGCATGAACCATCCGTGAACGCTGCCTCAGCGTGCTCTCGGCCCAGGCACGTGAGGCAGCGATCATGTCCATCCGGCAAGCAAACTACTGCACCCAGAAGCGCACGGCCGGAGAGACATCCTGGGAAAAATGCCCTCGACAGCCGTGAGAAATTTGCTCTTTTAGATCCCGGTTTGCCCAGGGAGAACCGCGGCACAACTGTGCACTCAAACGGGAGGCTCGCTGGATCGCAAAAGGCTTCTTGTTGCCGTGAAAACGGCAGCCCGCAGGATCTCGCTGGCGGCTGCCAAACGCTCTTTTAGATCACGCTCTTTTGGTGTTGGCAGCATGCCAGCGGAGAGAGAGCGCAACTCACAGGAACTCTTTTTCTTTTCTTCCAGGCTCGTAGACGAGGCTCCAAAGCGAAAATCTGAATGAGTGGTTGCATGCCGCCCTCTTATATACCCGTATGTACGGGGGAGTGGCTCGCCATGCAAATACCACTCGCCAATGTTCATTGGCCTTTTGAATAAGGCTCAGAGATGATTGGACTCTCAAGCGAGTTCCCATATGTAACGTCGTAGTGAAACGACTGAAGGGGAACTACAATTGTTTACTGTTACACTTACACAGTAACTACAGGTAACAAGAGGGTAACAAGGCATCACTTTAACTTACAGCCCGCAGATGTTGCACTTACACAATAATTACAGGTAACAAGAGGGTATGTTTGCACAGTAGTTGTGTATTATCACTGTATTGCACCTTGACAGCACAATGCTGCTCACATGACTCGCTGCTGAGATGACCACATGCAACACTCTTTCATCAGGTAAATTTTCATATGGAAATTTCTAAACCAAATCATATCAGAAACTCATTGCATAGTTTCCACTATACTTTCAGTGTTGTTCAGTAATCTCCATGATCCTGCATCAAGAAACACTAATAAATACTATAGCATATATTCTTAAGTAAAATGTGGTAAAGTTTTATAAAGACTGTGGTGGTTTTTAACTTTACTATAATTACTAAATTATACTATAAAATACTACAGATTACTTGTATCAATGTCATGTAAGATATATGTTGTAATAATATAATAAGTACCCAGTACGTAATAATAATAAAGATAATAATATGCTGCATCATATTTTTTGTATAACAAGGCAACTTGTTCTAAATCATACTGTTGTTTCCTAACATAGTGGGTCATGTATAACACGCAATTTTAGAATAGTGACACCCTACTTATGAAATATTTACAGTATAAATACTTTTAATATTCCAAGTCCTTACCTCCTTATCCCCAAGACATTGCACATTGTTTCTGTTTACCTACATGTATGTTCAACTGTAAGTTATGAAAATTTCGGTCTAAGTGTCATACATACCACGTAATTTCAGAATAGCCCTTTAGCTATAGAATAATTACAGTATAATTGCTTTATAATGTAGCAGGTTATTACCTCCTTATTCCCCAAACGTTGCGTATTGTTCCCTTATACCTTCAATTTTTTTGCGGGCTGTAATCTAAAGTGTTACCAAACTTGTTTTATGAAACACCCCCCCTCGACTATATAGTCCTGAACTAAAATAAACTAGATTAGACTAGACTAGACTAGAAAAAAAGACTGCAATAATAATAATAATAATAATAAAACAAATAAAAATGCTGAACAACAGAAAACTTTTTTTTTTTTTTTTAAGCAAGCAAAGTAAACTGCACACATCAGGTGTCAAATAATTAAAAAAAAAAAAAAAGGAATGTCTAGGAATCTCTTTGTAATGAATTATTGCATAAATTAATTCAATCAGCTGTTGTTGTCAGTTTTGCAACATTATTATTATTATTATTATTATTATTATTATTATTACTATTATTATTCATAAAGTAGCTGTTTTATAGAGAGAGAGAGAGAGAGAGAGAGAGAGAGAGAGAGAGAGAGAGAGAATGGGTTGGGACTGGGTATCATGGTCAGAATTATATTGGCACCCTAAAAATATTATTAACAAGGATTGGGAAAATAAATCTGTATTGTTTATCCTTCTGATCTTTCACAAAAAAACTTTATCTCTAAGATTATCTCCCCAACTTTCAATTGTTTTACTTCAGTAAAAGGTTAGAATTTTGTGAATTTTTTGAATGAAAGATCAAAAGAATTAATAATGCAGATTTATTTTCACAGTCGCCTTTGCTCATATTTACAAAGGGTGCCAATATTAGTGGAGGGCACTGTATATTCCTATTCATATACAGTATAGGGGAGAACAGGGATGAAAGTAACACTTTTTGTTTGAGCATCAGTAACTCAGCAGTTGTTTGTGCTAGATCTCTCAAACTTTGATATAGGGTAGCCACATTTGTCTACTACAAATAAAACTAACTTGGACGTGTACTGCATAATCACAGATTTTCGAAAAGAGTTCCGATGTTACAACCGTCCCCACTACTGGTGTGAGTTGTAACACAGGCTGGGGATAGATGTAACAGTGTGAAGTAATTTGCTGAAATAAGACTCACACTTCCAGATTATGCAAAAACTTGATTCAAGAACAAAGAATAATCAGTTTTTTTTTTTTTTTATAAAGTGAACCATTTAAAGTGACAAATACAGTATACTTTATTCATTTTAGGACTTTAAATTTAGCACAGAATAAATTTCTGTGTGAGAGAGAGTGTGTGTGTGTACTGTATTCAATCACTAGCTGTGTTGCCAACTACCTATTTTTATGTGAATTTTGGAATATCATAAAAAATGCTGGATGGAAATATCAAGATGTGCATAAATTCTAAACGTGCACAAAAAACAAACAAACAAACAAAAAAAAAAAAACGGATGTGCTCATTTGAGGCAGATAGTGTTTTTATCCAATAAGAAGATGCGCATAAACTATGATGGAAACACATTTTACATAAATCCCTTGATGTGCAACAAAAACCTCACATGATCCTCAATAGAGGATGTGATTGAATAATTGGACTCATTGGAATCATCATAAGGATTTCGTTTTAACATTTTTAATAAACTGTTAAAACTATCCCCACCCCAAACAGCCATAACATGGCAAACTGTTTTAGCATGTGAGTTTTAAGTTAGCATGAATGCAAAGTATCAAATTAAATTAGAGAAACAGCTACTTTAGATTATGTAAGTCAAATAATTGTATCTACAACACAATGATTGTTGGGCATAAAATAAAATAATTCTGTCATGAAAATCATTGTTTTGGTCATAAAATCTACAATGTTGCTCACATTCACGTCACTTCTCCTGTAACATTAAAAATGTGAATGGCGTGTATGATATTGATGACATCACCACAGCTCCTTTCTGATTTGTTAAACTGACAGAGTTACAACTAACCCTGTGTTACAACACTCCTCGGTCTCCCCTGCATTTTTTAGAACACCAGGGTGACTATAGGAACATGAAATTATTCAGCCATGACTTCCTTTTTCACACTAATATAAATATGAGGGAACAAAAAGACCAATTCTCTTC